>NC_056731.1:1441272591-1441410091 GCF_019279795.1 Protopterus annectens
TAGGCATTCGAATATTAGCTAAAACATTGTCCTGCCCCCATAGTGCCTTTTTTTAGGCAATGCCAAGATGAAAGTACATCTGATAAAACAAATTAAAAGCAAGAAAATCTAAAGCTGCCATTGCTCAGTGCTAAGAGTCTAAACAAAAAACTCCACCCCCTAGAAACTTTCTTAACCCTAGAGAATGCTAATGTCTGTGCAGTCACTGAGACATGGATTAAAGCCATGCAGAGCACACCGACAGTGCAAGGTTATAATGCCTTCCACACATTAAAACCAGCTACAACACAGACAGTGACTAAATGTGGAGGTGTCTCAATTTACAACAAAAATAAATATACCTCAAGGATGGTCAAACAGGACGATGCACTTGAGTTTCTCTACATTCAAATCACCATAGGCAAAATCTAATCCCACTGCTTGCAAGCTGTAGGTCTCCCTCTATGACCAAGAAAACCAATAACATGTATTTAAACCTATTAGAAACACTCACAATCCAACCCAATACCATATTCATGGGTGACTTTAATTGCCACACTATTAACTCAGAATCATATATGACACCGTACTTATAGGCACAGAGATTCCTAGATTTTGTAAACACATGCACCCTTGACCAGACTGTCAATACACCAGCCGAGGTGCAACCATACTTGATCTGGTCCTCATTAATATGGAAGAGTGCTGCACACCCCCTAGTTTAATATCTTCTCTGGTAATGTCACACCACAAAATGGTCTCCTTTGAAGTACTGGTACCCCAACTAACCCTGGAATATTTAGGGACTACTCTAGGACTAATTTCCTACTATTGAGTAATAACCTGGCAAAATTTCAAGCCCCCATATACCCTGAGAACACTGATGCCTATGCAGAACTGTTCACAGAAACTCTATACAAGCAAGTTAATAGCTGCATAAAGGCAGCTGTACCCACCAGGAAGAAGTTCAGAACTAACTCAAAAAACAAGCCACTATGGTGGAATAACAACATCAATAGACTGAATAACAGAAAAAAGAAAATCATGGCAAAAATTAGGAGGTGCAGCACCCAACAGGATGAAAACACTGTCATCAAACTAAACAAGCAACTCAGAGGACAAATAAAGTCTATCAAAGCCAAATATGAGGTAAATTTGGCCTCCCAGGCCAAGGACAACCACAAGACATTCTTTATTTATTTATTTGTTTTATTTATTTTACATTTGTTGACCAGGATACTCTAACTGGATACATGTTAATTTCCAGCGTAGACCCTGGGAGAAAAAATCTAAGGCAAAAACATACAGCAAAGTCACAAAAATTACATGTTGCACACAGTTTACAGTATCTGATAAATCAAGATAATTTAATCACTTATTCAAACTATCAATCATAATAACATAGCATATAAAGTACAACAATAATGTCATAACATTAAAATTCTAGTGGAGGAGCTAGTCAGGATTAGAACACGGACATAACTAGTGTATTTTGAAATATTCCTTGAGGGTTTTTTTTAATTTAGTTAGGGAGGGTTCTAGGCCAAGATCTGCAAGAAGTGAGTTCCAAGTTTTGCTAACAGAGTCGGCAAACAGAGAATCCCCAGCTGAGTTGTTAGATTTCTATGTTTGAACTAGCAGTCTATTAGATGAGCAAAGTGGCCTATAGAGGCCAATGATGATTTTAAGTGCAGGCGTATTATCAAGATGGTAGAGAACTTTCTGGACCACTATGAGCTGGTTGTACTGAAGTAGGCTGGGCAATTCTAGCTACCCTAGAAGATTTAGGTTATGACAGTGGTGAGTCCTGTAAGCTGTGCCAGTTGCAAATCTAGCAATGTGGTTATAACAGCTGGAGAGTTTGTTAAGAGTGGATTTGTTCAGGTTGGTGATTAAAGGGGAGGCATAGAGAAGAGTAGAGAGTAGATGGGAGTGGGCAATAGCAGTCCTGGTATGTGGAGTAAGGAAAGTTTTAATCCTATATAGGGAGCCAATTTTTTTAGTAACGGCTTTAATAGTTTGATTGACATGCATGTCAAATTTGAGGTTGCTGTCAACTATAATGCCTAAGAGTTTGGTTTGGGCATCTGGGGAGATAATGGTGCCATTATTAGATTTTATGGTAAAGTATAGTGAGGAGGACGTATAGGTAGGGTAGAAAGAAGCAGCTTTGTTTTGTTAGGGTTTAGCATTAGTTGATGGTTAGAGAGACAATTTTCAACTGTGTTGAAAGTATTCTGGGTTAATGTCATTAGATATGTTGGTGATGCTGCTGAGCAAATTAAGGTGGAGACGTCTGCATATTGAATGCAGGTAGCATTTGAGACGACTGTGTGAAGGTCATTAATAAAGATAGAGAAAAGATGGGGACCAAGTATGGAGCCCTGAGGGATACCTAGGATGATAGGGCGGTGGGTTGATAGTGTGTCCTGCCATAGGATGGCCTGTTGTCTACCACACAGGTAAGACTGGGATCATTGGAGGGAGTGTCTATTTAGGGAGATTGCCTTCAGGGCATGAATGAGTAATTGGTGGTTAACCATACTGAAGGCCTTGGATAGATCAAGTAATAGGGCTGAGGATAATTTGTTATTGTTACGGTTATAGTTTATGGCATTAGAGAAAGATAGGAGGGCTGAGGTGGTGCTATGTTAAGGCCTAAAGCCTTGCTGAGAGTTAGCTAACAGCTTATTCTGTGTAAGCTAGAGCATTAGCTGTTGTGCACACACACTTCTCCATAATTTTTGCCAGTGGTGACAGAATAGCTATTGGTCTGAAGTTTGACAGTTCAATGGTGTTACCTCCTTTATGGAAAGGTATAACATGAGATATTTTCCAGATGGAGGGGATGGTAGCTTCAAATATGGCTCTGTTGATTAAGATGGAAATGGGGTATATCACAGAAAAAAGTCACCTGCACCAAAGTCACTCTGCCAGAAAACAAGATATAAATCCAAAAAGCAGAAACGGTAGGAGACACCACACCAAAACTTGTAGAAACCACTGACTATTATAATTAGACTTGGGGCAGATAGGCCCCCAGGCTTAAATACTGTTATCCCTTTAAAACCCATCCTTAGAAAAAGTAGGTTAAAATACTGATTTCTGATTGGTTAATGAGCATTTTAAATGTCTGGCTTTGTTAAGTATGCACTTTCTGATGAAGGGCTTGTTAGCCTGAAAGTGCTTAGCAGTGCACTTTTTATTTTGTTCTGTTGTTTTAATAAATATTCAGTGTTTTCTACAGGTTTTCGCGTGGTGTCTCCTGCCTTTTGTGCTTTTTGGATGGAAATGGGGTATGCTATGGCATCAGCAGCTTTTGCAGATGCTGTGCAGGGAGGAGATCAGCAGCTAGGATGGTTGGTTTTAATTTCTTAAGTAGGACTTTGATAAGTGATACGGAGACAGGCTGAAAGCTGAAGGAGAGTTGTGTACTGGGTATATCAGCATTTGAGTTAGAACAGCTGGGAGGTAGTTGACTAGCTAAGGACTGTATGATTTCTGTGAAGAAACTGTTGAAGGTATTTGCAATTTCCTCTGGGGATTTCTGGTTGGAAGTTGAGGGGTTGGAGTGGAGGTATGACCTGGGTAAAGAAGCTTGTTTATTATATCCACACCTCAAAAGTAATACACAGTTATGTGCAGAGCTCATTGTAAATGGATCCAAGTATACTGAGCTAGACAATGTAACAAACTGACTGGATGACAAATTCAGCTCCAGCTTTACCCCTCCCTCCCCCTCAACTTTCCCTCAGGAAATACCATCACATATAATTCCCAATGCTATCACTAAGGAACAAGTCCTTAATGCTCTCTCTCTCTCTCTCTCTAAGTCCAAGAGCATTGCATCACTGGGCCAGGCAATATCCTAGGATGGCTTCTAAATAGCATAAAACATGACCTGTCAGGACCTCTGGACTTGCTATTTAACCATAGCTTCCAAATAGGCTTTGTGCCTCATGAATGGAGAACAGCAACAGTCATCCCTCTGCACAAAGGTGGGCCATCTACAGACCCTGGCAACTACAGACCCATAAGTCTCACTACTTTCATATACAAAATGATTGAAAGAATTATCACAGAAATTATCAATAATGACATAGGAAACTTCCAGACATTGGACCCAACTCAGTTTGGTTTTCTCAAGGGCAGGTCATGCTTTCGCAACTTGGTAGATTTCTTTGAGAAAGTCTCCAAAGCAATGGATGAGGGCAAAATGGGTTACACTGCCTTCCTTGACCTTGCCAAGGCATTTGACACAATACCTTACATGAGCATTGCTGACAAAATCAAGAGGTTAGTTTCGAACCCTAATGTTACCAACTGGAGAACCAGCTGGCTCACAAACAGGACCCATAAAGTTCGAATTGGGGAGTCCACCTCTACAAAGAGGCCAGTCAGAAATGGAGTCCATCAGGGATCAGTCCTGGAACCACCCTTTTTTGGCATTTACTTCTCTGAATTCAAGGCCAATGCCAGTGGCCTCTGGCTGACTAAATTTGCAGATGACTGCAAATTAGAAGCTGTCATTGAATCCCCCCACTGACACAAACGTTGCCCATGAAGGGCTGACACAGACAAACAACTCATGTCAGAGTCATCAATTAAAACTAAATGCCAAGAAATGCATAATAGTATTCTTCTGGAACTCATCCACCTCTGGTAACTATCATATTAAAAGTACACCCCTAGGAGTTGACCCAGTAGTTTGGGACTTGGGGACACATACTGACAGTAATCTAGCCTTTAACCATCACATGTCTATAGTAGAAAGAAAATCATCCTATGTTGTGTAACTTATAAACAAAGTGTTGTATCTAGGTCCAAAGAAGTCATTGTTCCTCTGTATTCAGCATACGTCAGACATATCATTAAATACAATGCACCCTTTGGTATGTGTCTACCCAGGTGTATCCAATAATTGGAATGTCCACAGATGTTCCTCACTAATAGAACACACGGCATAAGTAACATGTCCTGTGCAAACCACCTCAAGGCCCTATCCCTATCCCTATATTCTGTCTCCTACAGGCTGTTGAGGGGAGATCTATGCTTGGCATATAAGGCATTGTCAGACCCCACTCTAATGGACCTCTTGCATATCCACAAAACAAACAGCACTATGATTACCTGTTCTAAAGACATAAACCTTGCCTGAGATATAAATATGACCTGCTGGAGAGACAGGCATTTAACTCAAGAGACTACCCCTTCTCTGGAACAGGGTCCCTATCCATGTGAAGCAGAGTTCTTCCATAACCCAATTCAAGTGCAACTTGAACAATTGGATGGGGAAAGGAAATTCATCTCTGGCTTGGCACCTGTGTCTCTATTGGACACAGACAGCCTGTAAATGCTGCTCCTTGCAAATGTTTCATCTCTCAAGCCCCTGCTTACACTTATTAAAGTACCAGAACTTGTCATAGATTTGGGTTGCATGTGGCCGTTGTTGTCTTTAGCCTAGTAAACACATATGCACCTTTGAACCTAAGTATTTTGGAGGAAAGTATAAAAGTAGAAACTCCCAGGAAAACAACCAAGTGAAATCTCAAATGATTGAGACTGCATTCTGTTACTTTGCTATTACAAAGTTAATGGAATATTTAATTAGAGTAGTTGGGAAAAACAGGGAAAGTGGGACTCTGGCCATATAACTGCATTGGTGAAGGCACAATACATCTGCAAGAAGAAATCCTACTCACTAAAATTTATTGAGGTGGTATGCATCCATGATGAGAAAAAATGTTATCCAGTTACAGAGCTGAAGGTGCATTTCCAATTTGGGAAAGCCTTGCACCCTGTAGCCATGGTTCCCTATGAAATTATTGATGTAGTAACTGGAAAAGGCTCCATTTTTTCAAGAGCCTGTGAAAATAATGGGTAGGAGTTAATGCTGTGAGTCTAATATAGTCACTGAACTAGAATCAAAACTGACAGCTAATTGGTTAGAACAATAGAGACACTCCCTACAGGAGCCATACATAAATGGAGAGCCTGAAGGACCATGCTGCTGTACAACAGAGGTGCCCAGCAGAGGTAGAAGACATGGTCCTAAGAAAGTAAAGTAGGGTTGAAAGGGCAGATTGAGATGAAGAGTAGTGAAGATGCACAAAGAGAGAGAGAGAGAGAGAGAAAGAGAGAGAGAGAGGAGAACTTCAGATCAAGGTAACTAATGATAACCTTACAGAGTACTAGATTAAGCTGCCATTCCTTGGTGAGCACTGCAACATGGATACTACAATGCCTGTCCTAGCTGGGGAGGAAAATAGCCTTCTACCTCTTCAGAAACAAACATAGAAGAGGATCATAGTCGGTATGGCCTCCAGGTAGGTTAAAAAGAGCCCAGTGGAAGGACAAGAGGTTAATATATCTAGGTTAGCAAAGAGGACATTTCTGTTGGACCCCACCAGATTATCCCTACTTTGAGGTGTAGAATGGCCTCAGAAGTATGGTAGCCAAAGAGAGAGAGAAGAGATTGTTGGTACCCAAGCCATTTATTTATTTATTTATATATTTGTTAATTTATTACTTATTTATTCAGATTGGTAACTGGGGTAGACATACCTCTCAATCTCATAGTGCAAAAAATACCTCTCAAACTCATAGTGCAAGAAATCTGGATAAAGCCTGACAAAATGGGCGGGGGCAAAGGCTCAAAAATAGGGGCAAATTTTAAATATTGCTCTTATAAACGCAGAAAGTTGATAAAGTAACAGCATTTGTGCTAGCATACATTTTCTGAAAAATCTGAAGTCTGAAACTCAACTGTATTTCATTATTTAGTGACTTCAGTCCTCAGATCACCCCAGTGATTTGCCAGAAAATGACAAGTTTTATGAGGAACAGACCAAATATTTGAGGCAGAAATTTTGGCACTTTATGAGAATCTGGACAGTTGAAGAGGTATGGGGTAGAGCACTGATCCCAGTAGACCAATACCAGTCTCAGCCCAGAGATTAAAGCAAGATAAGAAAAGTTTAACAATAAATAAATATTAATAAAACAAAAGGGATATTTAGGTAAACATTTATAAAAAATGGTCCATAGTCATGTACCAGTGGACTATTTTGGCAAAAGCTTTATGCTTACAAATAATGACCTCTTTAATACACAAAAATAATTATGTTTATGAGAGCTGCAAGTATTTAAGAGATATGGAGGTCTCACTCTCACAAAACATCATAGACTGTGAGTATTGCACTAACATACCATATGCTATGCACCCTGCCCTGACACATAATGTAATGTCAGATGTTGACATTGTAAAAAAAAATCCTTATCTAAGTGTCCTAAACTTATAAGGCTTAACTCTCAACAAAATTCAAAATCAAGGATTGCATTACATAATAGGTCACCTTTAAAAGGAGTCACACTGAGATAAAGGGCCTCAGTTAAAGTATACCAGACCATTCCACAAACAAAAATATTTTAGTGCTTGGTGATTCCATAGTGAGACACAGATTCCCTGCTCATTGAGCTGGACAAAGACAGAAAGACAGTGAGTTGTCTTTCAGGTGTCAGGATTTTAGATGACCCTCATAACCTCTAAAACTTTCCTAACATACCCCCCTCCTAATAAACACACTATACACAGGGAGATTGCATGGATACACTTATAAAGTTATATGTCATTCTAGGAGGGGATCTGCTGTGTATTAGCACTGAGCATGATGCATGACAGTCCGACTTGCTTTGCAAGGGATGGTCAGCGTCTTCTGTTCAAGGGCTTCTGCATACTGGCTAAAACCTTTTCTGCTGCCATTGTGCTTATTTTTGGCAAAATTCATTTAATGAACATTCCAGTATAGCCAATGATTCAAAAACAAAACAGGATAAAATAAAGGAGGTTCTGCTCAATGCTATAAGTCTAAATAACAAGCTATTCAATTTTGAGGCACTGTTGCATTTAGAGAGTATCTATATATGGTTAATCACTGAAACGTGGTTTAAATGCAAAAAAGCACTCGCCCCCCCATTTTTTCAGACCCATTGGCAACTGTTGTGTGTCCATATTTGTCAGAGACTATATTCACCTATCGAAAGATTCCCAGAGATACACCAATTGAACTTATTGACCTCCAATACACACTAAACAAAATAGGCTGACAGTTTTTTATCTGTTATAGAATACCTTGCTTGACCCTTGAAGTACATGTCAGGTTTCCCTTCCCCATAAAGAAGAATTCCACCATTCTGGGAGACTATAACCAGCCATCAAATGACTGGCATAAATATGCCTCAAACACAGAATATGGTCAGAAATGTTTAGAGCTAATAAATAAAACCAAAATGGACCAGGGTGTTACCAGTCCAAATAGAGGACAAGATATTCTTAACCTGGTACTTACAAATGTAGCATCATATTGCACACCACCACTCGTAAATCTCTTCTGATTAGGTCAGGCCATAAACTAAAAACCTTTTCCCTCAGACTATCTTGTTGAGTCTTTCGGCTTTTCCCGGTTAGGGGACGCCACAGCGGAACTCCGGTCCGCTAATGATTGGCAGTAGATTTTTACGTGATGAGTTGCCAGCCCTGATGCACAACCTTCAATGAAGGCACGCCCATTCATACATGTCTCCACACAGAAGATGCTCTAGCTGAGAATCAAACAGGACAACGTCTTACTGTGAGGCAACGATGCTACCACAGCATGACTACTAAACCCTCCAAAACCAATATATCAGACTCCAAACACCTAAAGCACACAGATCTCAAACTCTGTGTTGAAATTTCAATATTCACTTGTAATAGCATCACCCACACTTTGCCTGAACAGATAGATTCACAAAGAAGTTTTTCCCCATGTAAATAAATATACAGAACTGGTATTTCCATCTGTATCCAAATATAATTGAAAATTTAAAAGAAAATCACCCTGGTAAGCCACCAACATAAAAAAAAAACATTAGAATAGATAACAGATTAAAAAAAAAAAACAGTCAAGGAAAATACTAGGAATTTGACCATGGATTACAAAAAATAACTATTAGATCTAAGGAACCCTATGAACTCAGGTTAGCATCTGAAGTCACGGAAAATTCCAAATCCTTCATCAGTTGCTAACCTAAGTTCATACACCCAACACTCAACAATGTACAGAATTCATAAATGGCAAAGCCTACAGGGACCCTTTGGACATTACTAATATATTAGCAAATACATTTGGTGCAAAGTTTACTCCAGAGATGAGTTTCCAAGCCCTGTGATCCCCATATCTCCCAAACCCCACATCATCACTAAAAAACATGTACTGAAAGTGCTGTCCAAATCTAACAGCACTTGATCCATATGACCAGATAACATACCAGGCTCTTTGTTAAATAGTACTAAACATGCTCTGGTGGTACCTCTCCATAAGCTATTTAACCAAGCCTGTATTTAGGTTGAGTCCTGCAAGTATAACGTACAGCTCCAGTGATGTTACTGACAAATGATGGCCCTACAATTGACCCTGGTTACTGCAGGCCCATGAGCCTGGTAAGTCTCATTTTTAAGTCCATGGCACAAATTGTAATCAAATTTATTAACAATGGCATTAAAAACGTCATCAGTCTAAATCCACAGCAATTTGGCTTTGTAAAAGGTTGATCCTGTCTAATGAACATGGTAAACTTATTTGAAAACATAACACAAGCTGTTGACAGAGATCCCACTGTACACAAAATCTATCTTCATTTGGCCAAGACATTTGATACCATCACCTATGCTAGCATATGCATTATAAATTTAATAGCTGTGGGGTAAGAGAAAAAGAAAACTGTTTAAAGGACAGAACTCACACAGTGTGGGTAGCAGGGACAGCATCAGAAAACATGAAGGAAACCAGTGCCATCCTGCAAGTCTCAGTACTGGGACCACTTTTATTCATGATTTCTTTTTCTGATCTACAAACTAAAGTCAAATACCTATGGCTAACCAAGTCTGCAGATGACTGCAAACTGAGAGTCATTGTCAAATCCACTTCTGATATAGAAGGCCTCCTGCAGCAGCTTGCACTTATAAATGCCTGGTGAATTTAAAATGGGCTAAATTAAAAACTAAAAAGTGCAAAATTGTCACATTTGGCAGAAAAACTACACTCCCCAGGCATATAACATTGACAATTCACCACTTCAAAATGAAAATTTAGTTAAAAACATAGGAATCTAGGTTGATAACACCCTCTGCTTTGATCACAATGCCACAACAGTTAAGGAAATATTTTTGCCTGACACAGCAGATCAACAAAGGAATATCATAGGTTCATAGGTTGGTACTAGGCTATCAGCCCTAGGGCCTATACAAGCCTAGCCATAACGATTCCCTGGCTATTTCTTCCCACACTATTTACTTCCCTGGACCCCTGTCTAGCAGGGCGACTGATGTGATCCAGGGGTGAATTTCCTTTCTCCCATCCAATCGTCAAGGTTCCTTTTGAAAAGGGCCAAAGAGGTACTCTACTTGACATGTATGGGCAGTCTATTCCAGAGTCTGGGGAGTCTCTGGGTCAGGAACCTATCCCTCCAGCATGTTTTGTTTATTGTGATGACAAGGTTTAGATCCCTGGAGCGTGTGGCTCTGAGGGATTGGGATTTCCTTAAGTGTAGCAAGTCCAACAGCTCTGGGTTTAACATGGCCTTGTATGTTAAGCCATGTGACAGAGTATAGCTTGAGTTTTTTAAGGTGGTCAGCATAGGGCATCTGCATTAGGCTTGTGATTCTTTTAGTGAGGTATTTCTGCGGCCTTTCCAGTTGTTGCAGATGTCTTGAGAGGGACATACCAAATGGGGCGTTGTATTCTATAATGGGTCTAATGAGGGATGAGTACAGTGGGACAATGACCTCCTTTTTTCTGGATGAAAAGCCCTTAGTGATGAGGTGTGTCACATAGAAGGATTTCCTGACTGTAGTGGTGATGTGGTTATTGAAGTTGAGATCACTGTCCAACTGTGTCCCTAGGACTCTTATCACACTTTCGGTGTTTAGTGTACTGCCACCTATGTGGTAATTTACGGGTACATGTTTTTCCCAAAGGGGATAACTATACATTTCTTGGCATTGAGCTTGAGCCCATGGCTCTGGCACCAAGCATCTGTTTCTGTAAGGCCCTTTTGTAGAGTAGCCACATCATTTGGGGATTCAATAATGGCTCCCAGTTTGCAGTCATCTGCGAACTTTGTTAGCCAGAGTCCCTTAGTGTTGGCCTGTACTTCAGAGAAGTAGATGCCAAACAAGAACGGCTACAGGACTGAACCCTGAGGTACTCCACTTGTCACTTGTCTGGAGCTGGATTTGGAGTCGGCTACTTTTACAGTGTGGGTTCTGTCATTAAGCCAGTTGGCAACCCATCGAGTGACGTGGGGATTAATGCCCAGCTTAGTAAGTCTATCTATGATTCCAGAGTGGGGAATGGTGTCAAAGGCCTTGACAAGGTCCAGATAGGCTGTGTGGTCTGCTTTACCCTCATCCATGACTCTGGAGACTGATTTGAAGAAGTCAATCAGGTTCAGGAGACAAGATCGGCTCTTCATGTACCAAAACTGGGTGGGGTCCAATGTTTGAAGGTTGCCAATGTCTTTGTTTATAAGTTCCATGATAATACGTTCCATGGCCTTGCAGATCAGGCTCATCAGACTGATGGGTGGTAGTTCCTGGGATCCAAGGTGGATTCCCCTTGTGGAGTTGGATAACTGCAGCTATGCGCCACTCAATGGGCATGAAGCCTGGGGTGAGGCTATGATTAAACATGACACTTAGGTGAGATGCCAGTTCATTTTGTAGTTCATATAGTACACAGCCCGGGATATCATCTGGTCCCATGGATGCTGTATTCTTAGCTTTGGAGAGTGCGTTTTTACCTGTGTGGCCATTATTATCAGAATCTGGCAATCTTACGGTATTGAGGTGGGCCGTTTAGGGGGTGAGGGGGGTGAAGTTGGCACTGAATTGATCTGCCAGGATATTGGCAATATCTTTGGGATCAGCATATTTAATGTCATTCTGTTGTAGCTCAGAGCAGATCTAAGCATTGCAATTTAGATTCTTGACATAGTTATAGAATGCCTTGTGGTTGTCTTTGGAATCTTTGACAATTTTATTTTCGTAACTAGCTTTGGAGGATTTTATGAGGGATCTCAGCTTCTTACTGAGACTGGTAAGGGAGTTTTTTGCATCCTGGGAATTTCCTTTTTTCTGCAACAGTTTCTTCCTTTTGTTGTAAAGTTTTTTTATTGCAGGGGACCACCAGATTGGCTTCTATTTTTGGAGGAGAGCATATTGGTTCTATTTGGGATGGCACGATTCATGCATGAGTGGATGTGCTCGTACAGTGCCTTAGTGTAGGATTCAGCAGTCAAACTTTCAGTTCCCCTCTGCATGGGTGACATGTAGTTTGTCTATTCTGACTTGAGTAGCATGAAGTTGGCTTTGGAGAAGTTTTTTATGGAGGTTTCCTAATTGGGGGGGGGTGGTGGTGGGATGTGGATGTTAAGGGTGATTAGCTTATGGTCAGACCTGACCAACGAGGGGGTGACCATAGATGTGGAGCATCAATTTCCCATGCTGGAGCCGCTGGTGGGACTATGGATTAGTTGATCCAGGGCATTGGAAGTTATGAATTCCAAGAACCGTTGGGCAAAGGTGTTGGTACATGAGTAGTTTTCCCAGTTAATGGCAGGGTAGTTGAAATCACCCAGGATTAGGGTGTTTGGTTGTATCTTAATATTTTCCAGTATGTTTAGAAAGGTGTAGTGAGAATCTTGGGGCATGGTGGGGGATCTGTATCAAGCTACAATTTGGATTGCACTCTTACCTAGTGTTAGTTGCACCTGGAGAATTTCAGATGCATTGTGTTGGGCAACTTGCCTGGTGGTGTGAATATCCTTGGTGAATATGGATACTCCTCCAACTTTAATGTTTTGGTCCTGGTTTGGTGGCCAAAAAGTGTGGTAAGAGTTGTAGCCTGGTATTGCAGGGGTGCTCTCTAGAGCCTTGAACCAGGTCTCAGTTACTGCACAGATATCGATGTTCTCCATTTTTAGGAGTGCCTCGAGAGAGTGCATTTTGAGGTTTAGACTTCTAGCATTAAGTAGCATGACCTGCTTGTACCTGTTATGATGGTGGCTTTGTCCTTTGCATTTTGCCTAAAAAATGCAATATAGGGGTGGCAAGAGCCTTAGCCAGTAACCTGAATCCCAGGGGAGACATGTGTAGACCATCTCTGGCAAAGCATTATGGTCTGTCGATCATGTCATCCCAGGCAGACAGATACTGGATCCCATTTGAATGACACCAGAAGCTTAGCCAATTGTTGAAGTCAGTCATTTTGTCCTTATATTGCAGTATCATTCTAGGCGAAGGCAGGATGCTATTCAGGGCTAGGGTCATACCTACCTGGGCCACATGATCCGACAGCTCTTCCATGTCTCTTTTCATGTAGTCCAGGGAGGTATGTCTCAAGTCATTCACTCCAACATAGACAATGACAGAGTCATATTTGTACTTGTTTTGGTGTGACTTGAGTGCATGTGTTATGTGGCGAATCCTGGCACCCGACAAGCAGCTGACTGTAATTTTCTTCTTGTTCTGCCTGGTGAGTGGGACATCAGTGTGCCTGACTATAGAGTCACCTATGACTAAAGTGTTAGACACGTTGTCTTGCCTTAGGGGCTGTTGCTGGGTGGCACACTGGTGTTGTGAGCTATGTGACACTTTGGTTGTGACTGGTGTTTGCATTTCAGCTTCGGAGGTCCTTTTTGCTTGGGCAGGTTACAGTTAAGGGCCTCCGTGTATGTGGATTTAATGTTGCTATGTGTGGGTGTTGGTGGTGTGGGTTTAGAAGGGCTATGCGTTGCTTGAGGTGTAGTGCAGGTGTTAACCTTCTCCTCTTGACTGTCTAGCACAATCTTGGGTGGAGAGAGCTTTGCTTCCAGTTTGGCTATGTAAGTGCCATCTCTTACAGGTTGTAGTGTTAGGTGGTAGGAGGAGAGGGTTGTCTGTGTACATGAGACTATTGCTGCATTGCTCTAGTATGCCCAGATTCACCAGGTGGACAGGATAAATCACCGGAAGCTGTCCCTTAGACATGCCTGGTTTGGTGCTTTTTTTGTAAAGTACAGGAGCTGTTTTCCCTTGCCTTAGCAAGACTGTTTAGTGCCTATGATTAATTTCTCCTTATTAACAAGGAAAGTTGAGTGCTTGTATCAGATTAAGGCTTCCTAGTGCTTTCCAGCAGGTATTAGAGCAAGTGCTAGTCACAGGGATGCTAAAAGGTAAGATGAAAAAAAAATGGTTTATCCTAAACACTGCAGTGTGCACTAGATAAGTTAGATGTGAAAGCAGATAACTTAAGTTTTACCTGTCTAAAAAGTTAAGTTTTAGTGGTGAGTCACCATTTTTAAAACAGCAAGATAGATTGAAAGGGGTGGTCACTTTTGTATTCTGGTACTATGGAATACAATAGGATGGCCAATAAATTTAAATAGTTGAAAGGGAGTGATTTCACAAAATAATACTTTTGTGCTTACTCACACAAGCCAGTGAAAGCAGACAGGAAATGAGATATATGGTCAAATTAACATAAGAGGCAGGCAACTAGAAAGACAACAGATAAGCAGGAAGGGGAAAGGAAAACATGTCTGCCTCACTCACAAGAGACAGAGCTCTCTTTTGAAGTTTTAATATGCAGTTAAAAGTAGAATACAAGTAAAACACAGGTAAAGAAAGCAAATCACATTATTCAAAATATAAAAAGGCAATAAAGTAATACAAAATACAAATCTAAGGAGGCTGTTTTCATCTTGTATTATCGATCAGATTAATTGTAGAATATCCTGTTGGTATATACCTCACCAGTGGCTCCTAACAAATGACCACAGGCATAAAATCGCAAAGATACTAGAAAAGACTAGAAGCACTGTTCCACTTTTCTGTGCCTTATATGCTGCTCAGAGGAGACATGCCTTGCCATGCTGTCCAAGCAAGCATCTTTTACACCTTCACACATCAAACAGTGCAACAAATACCAGAATAAGGGGAATCTAAACCTCTTTCAGCAGATTAGTAAACAAAGTGGAGAGACAGATTCATTACTCAGCATTGCCTGAAACTCTGGAATAGACTCCCCATGTGCTCCAAGCAATGTGATAGACTATGTCCTTCAAACGGGGCTTTTTAATTAATTGGACGGGTAGTCATAAATTCATCCCAGGCTGACTAGCCTAACCCTCCTTAACAGGGGAGGAGAGGTAAGGTCTAGGATGGGAAGTGGCAAAGCATAATGATTACAGGGCTCACTAGCCTTGAACTTCCTATGATTCCTGTTATTACTAAGAGAGGGTCCTATTTAGATTCTGTTGGCCAGTTGTTAAAGTGTTTACAGGAAATTTAAATCTATTGTGCTGGTTGCTCTTTGTGTCAATAGACAGCCCTAACTTGGGATTCAGGAATCCTTTGATTCCAAAACCGATCACTAAAGTCCCATTTGAAAGAATTGCTACGGACATCTTAGGACCATTAGTTAGATCCAGCAGTGGACACTAGTATATACTAGTGGTGTCGGATTTTACTACCTGGCTCTCTAAAACCACTCCCCCAAAGGAAGCCTAACTCCATAGCAATTGCTAAGGAACTGGTGTTGTTATGTTCCTGTGTAGAGATACCAAAGGAGATCTTAACAGAGCATGGCATACCTTTTATTTTCAAAGTCATGAAGCACCAGTATCAAATTTTTCAAATACAGCAGCTGAAAAACTCAGGGTTATTGCCCAAAAACAGATAGTTTGGCAGAGTGGTTTAAGAGAACCCTAAAATCTTTGGCAAGGAAGGTTACAGAGAAGGATGTAAACAACTGGTATCACTTGTTACCCTATTTAATTTTTTTGATTTGAGAAGTACCTCAATCATGTATGGGATTTGGTTCCTTTGAATTTTGACATTATAGACAACCCAGAGATTTTTTTTACATATGGTGACAGAGAAACAGGAAGAAAATACACTTTCTAAGAATGCTGTAGAATGTACTACTCCATAGGAAAAACTGAAAGTTCTGATGCCCATTATGCAGAAGCAACTGAAGAGGGTACCAGGTAGACAAAAAGAAGTCTGCAACTGAAATGCATGGTCTTGGGAGTTTCAGGTGGGAGGCCAAGTTTTGGTTCTGGTCTTTACATCTGAAAAAAAAAAATACCTAGCTAAGTGGCAGAGACCTATGAGGTAACTGAAAATGCAGGCTAATAAATTTCCAGGTCTTCATGGATCAATTAGATTTTTTAATAGGGGTTGAAAACCTCATTAGCAGTTTTTTTTATATCACTTCTATATTGTATTTTACATGTGATTATTTGTTTTTTATTTATTCACTGACAGTGTCATATGATCTTAGTCATGTGATTTCCTCGTACTATTTAAATTAAAAGTTCTGCTGTGATTGTACTGTGATGAAGTCATACGTACATGGTGTTGGACAAAAGTGCTAAAGTATATTTTTCACACCTTTTAGAAGTGATGTTTGTTTTTCAAAATGTATTGATAGGGTTGTCCCCACCAGCACCAAATACAACATCAGCAAATTCAATTAAAAATACCCCAGTGGTCAGTAAATATAACTTTTACAAAAGGAAGAAACGTCTTAGATTACCTTGTAAGGCCAAAACCTCTCATCACATTGACAGTATAAAAGTCCTCCCCAGAAAACTGAAGGCAGGTATTCAAACCATCAAAGCTTCTGATGACTGCAGGCTTGCTTCTGAGGTGAAGGATAATTATAAGTCTATCTTTAGCTATGTTAATAAACTAAGGAATAATTCACATCACCACTCAGAAGTAATCTATAATAACACCTCTTTTTCAAATCCTAATGACATCTCTAACATATCGAGTAACAAATTTGCTACAAACTTCTCCTCTAAAACTGTTATCCCTGGCAATTTCCCCGACTATCCCCAAGGACCATATTCTTAAAGTACTCTCCAAGGCAAAAAATACATCCTCAATTGGACCTGTCAACATTCCAGGTTGTTTTTTAAACAGTGGTAAACAGGTCCTTGCTGATCCCCTCCTTACGTTGCTCAAATTAAGCCTTGCCGTAGACTATTTTCCTGATCAATGATGCACTGAGTTGGTGATGGTCCTTTACAAGTGTGATCCAAACAGTGACCCAATCATCTAAATACCCATTAGCCTTACTAGTCTTGTCTGCAGCACTGCAGAATGCATCATTACTGATCTCATAAACTCTACATCAAGAATTTAATCAGACTTGACCCACAACAATTTGGATTTGTTAGGGGCAGCCATGCCTCTTCAGGCTTATGAACTTCTTTGAAAAGGTCTTGCAGGCTGTTGACAATGGTCAAACTGTTTAAGCTGCCTACCTAAATATAAGAAAAGCACTTGCAACTGTCCTACACAGTGGGATTGTAAACATATTAAGAATCTTAAACATAGTCCCCTATGTGATAACATGAATTGCAAACTGGCTCAAGAGCAGAACAGGTGTTGGCAGGGTATGTTATGCCTTCTCTGTTAAGGATATGGTGACCAGTGGTGTTCCACAGGGGTCCTTATTGCCCTCCCCTTTTAGCATTTATTTCTCTGATTTAAACACTGATAACAGAGATCAGTGGCTGACTGAGTTTTCCAGTGATTGCAAGTTAAGTGTAGATGTCAGATCAAGTGTTACAAATTCTCTTCAAGCAGAGCTATCGCATGTTAACACATGGTTTTCTGAGAAAGTGATTGTAGATCAGAATACAAATGAAGTGTGCTTTATCTTTAAAAAGCATGTCATGGCTGTACATGCATGTATAAATTCCAGACAAGTGCACTCCCCAGTGCCATTTTGTAAGAGCCGCCAGAGTGAGAGTATGCATGATCACAGTTATCAGTTTGTGTATAAGTTACTTAAGTTAAAGTCAGTAAACTTCTATAGTGATGTGTTTGTATAAAATAAGGCTGCTTGAACAGAACCCACAAAGACTCTTCCATTGTGTCCAAAGTAGAAGAGCAACATGGTGTCAGAACCGGGATGGAAGAGAATAAGATCCAGTGCCATGAGGTGCAGGGATGACAGGGAAGGTAAAACTAAGAGAAACAAGCACAAGATGAGACAGAAAAGAATCAAAGGTAATGAGAAATAGCACAAACTGTTTATTTGATAGAAGAGAAAATGGGGCATTACAAGGGCACAAATCGCATTACTGAGCAAGCAGAATGCACGAAAAGTTTGTTGGCTAAAAAGAAATGTTTAAAATAAAGGTATTTGATGAAACAATTAACAGTATTGAGCAGGTTTAAAGCAAAACGAGTATGTTTAACAATAAAATGAGCATGTTTAAAGTAAAACGAGTGTGTTTAAAGCAAAACTGGGCATGTTTAGTGTAAAACGAGAATAAGAAAAGTACATTGGGCATGAAAAGGGCTTAAACAAACAAATTGAATATAATAAGTGCAAAAAAAAGGCACATTAAGAAGAAATAAAGCAAGGTGACTGCATGTGTTTTTCCAAAGTGCTATGTTTTGGCATAACCATGGGCCGGATTTACGAAAGCTTCCATGGAGTGCATGAAGAGTGTAGGAGCTCACGGAGGCAATATGTCTGCCGTGTGATCCAGGTACAGCCAACAGGGGCATGCACGAGAGCTGCTAAAGCTACTCTTGCACAGACAGCATCATGGTATGCAAATTACCTCATTTGCTGCTGAAAGGTAAATTTGCAATCCAGGAAACACTAACCTGTCCGTGGAAGATTAGTGATATCTGCAGAAATGTACTCCATTGGTAACGGAGTACCATTCTGCAAATAGCTAAACAGAGTTATGACAGCTCCAAATAAAGGATGCATACAGTTGAAGAAGCATGCCAATGGCCAAATATAAGGCCATTGGCATTTATAAATGTTTAAAATGATTAAAATCTAACTGTTTTTCCCCGATCTCCGATGTTTAAGCATAGCGCAGCACCGCGCAAATGTGCGGCGCTTTAAAAAACAAGAAAATAATTTAAAAATAGCCAAAAATAGCCATTTTTCACTAAAATGCTTATCCTGCCATGCAGGTGAATTGTAGGCTGAAGACAACATGGCCACTGAGTAGTGGTTGCTAAGGGGGGGAAGCTCAGTGTGAGAGATGTAACAATGCATTAGTAAGCAATCCTATGCAAATGAGGATAAGGATAGTGAATCCCAATTTTCCCCAGCGTGTGAGCTTGTTTGTGCGGTGCTGCCCTGGGTGGAAACAGAAAGGGAAAAGGAAGGAAAATAAGTAGTAGGAAGTTAACCAAGGAGAACTAGCAGAGCTGCCAGGTGAAATATATCAGAATCAGCCAATTACACAGGTAGCAGACTAGCCCAGTCCAGCCCAACACTTTAAACTCTGCAAACAGCATTATTCCCTGATTTTTCCAAAGAACTCTGCAACACTGCAGTATACAAAGAGGGAAAGCTTAAAAACTTTAAAGTCCAACAAAATTTTAGGGGCTGCTCTTGCTATCATAAACCAACATGTGCAAGGTGCTGAGTGTGGTGGTGTTGTGGATGCTGCTGAGCAGCCCACAGTGAGGAGATGGAGAAGAGTGTACAGATCCAGGGTAACCTACCAGAGGCTACATGAGCTGGAGATAGTGGAGCACTATAGGGTGGACAGAGATCTCCTGCAGCAAATTGTTGAGCTGTGCTGGCCACACCTCACACACAGAACCAACAGAGGGGAACCTATCCCAGTGGATACCAAGGTATGTGTTGGCCTAAGAATACTAGCTAGAGGTAACTTCCAGAGACCAACTGGTGATATGATGGGGATTTCACAGGCATCAGCATCCAGCGTACTGCACCAGTTCCTGGATGCCATGTCAGTACATGTCGGTGAGCGCGTATATTTCCCCAATTCCCATGAGGCATTGGCCGGCAATATGCGTCTTTTCAACCAAATAGCAGAATACCCTGAGGTAGAGGGTGCAATAGACTGCATGCGCATACACATCAATGCACCATCCGTTGAGTGGGGTAGGGTCTACATCAACCGCAAGGGCTTCCCCTCCATCAACTGCTAGGTCGTGTGCGATGCCCAGGGCATAATAATGAATGTGTGCGCTGGCCGCCCTGGAAGTTATCATGATTCCCACATCTGGCATCTGACGCAGCTGTACCAGAGATTTGCCAATGGGGACATCCCTGATGGTCACCTAGTGGGGGATGCTGGAAATGCACTGGAGCCATGGCTGACGACACCCATCAGAAATGCACACACACCCGAACAAGTACTCCATAATGAGGCACATGCACAAACAAGAAACATAATTGAGCATGTGTTTGGGATGCTCAAGTCACGGTTCCAGTGCCTGGACACATCTGGTGGAGCCTTGCAGTACTCACCAACTACATGTACCCAAATTGCAATGGTATGTGCCATGCTACACAATATGATCCTGTGGAAACAGCTGCAGCAGGAACAACATGGGGCAGGGCCAAACAGCCACCCACCATTGCCAAGGCCTGCACAGGCACAGCGTGACTCAGAGGAGGAACAACCTGAGCCTGCCCCAGTAGGCAGAAGGAGACGTGCCCAGTATGCCCTGGCCTTGGCAAAGAGGCAACGCATAGCACATACACTGACTCAGTAGGAACCCTGGAAATACCACCTCTCTCAGACTCATACATAAAGTAAAAGGGATGCCTAACTTGACACTACCTGTTATCAAACATGTATAGGGAGTGTACTATGTGCATCCGACATAAGCAGCCCTGCAGCTCCACCTGAGGCATGAGTTCCCTATTTTAAACAATATAAAGTACTGCTAAGCACATTTTACCAGTATTGAGCCTATTTAAATACAATTGCATGTAGCTGCGCACCGAGCTAACCAGTGCAACGTCGGGCAACGTTGGGCAAAGTCGGGCAAAATCGAGCAAAGTCGGGTAAACATGCTCACATCTGCTTTATTGTTCCTTAACCAATCAGGTCTGCCCAGCAGGAAAATAAAAAGCAGTGACAGGGCTCAAACTCAGGATACTGTGCACTATAGTCACAGTACTGAACCACTAAGCCATGGCAGCATTTCACTGGCACAGACACAACTTAAGTTACTCACACATACCAGTTGGGGGGGGTCATATACCTAACAGTCACAGCCAGCAGGACAATTGTAGACAAATGCAAACACAAACAAATGCTGTATCCTGCCCTCTGAAGAGGCATATGAGTAACCTCCCCCCAGGCCTATGCAGACAGATAACAGCAGGGCAGGCAGTGTGATGTGGGTTGGGTAGGCTATGAAGTCACAAATTAATATGGAGGAATTGGAAGTTAAGGTCTGTAGTACAGTGGTATGCCTCAAGCCAGTATGATAGGCAACAGTACAGACTGAAATTGAGTACCTGACATAGCAGTGCAGGCCTAGCAAATGTGTAAGTGTCAGGTGTACCCCTCATCCTATGTACACCCACAGTAACAATCAGGTGTGCCCCCCCCGGGGTAGAAATGTACAAATAATAGCTGTCCCCCCTGTATGTAGAAATGTTGATAAGACTATGCAAATTGACTCATGGAAGCCCTGCAGGCACAGTGTGCTTCCTGTCAATGTACAACACAAAGGTGAGCCCTGAAGTAAAAACCAACTTGATTTTTCACACACATATAGTATATATGCCCATAGTGGGCATGCTCACACACAAACAAATTTAGCAAATTTCAGTCACCAACATACTTTTAGGTCATACTGGGCATGCTCACACACTTAGGCCATGTCTGAGTACAGCAGTGGGCCACACATATCTGGCAGTTGCAGTTCTTACTCCAGACACTTGTCACTATTCACCAATCCTGCCTTGTGCACACAGTGATATGTAAACAGACCCATATAATATATTGGACCCCTGTCATAATCAAACTATGTACTACAAGTACTTAAGTTGTTCAATGAAAGTGAAAATGCAAAGAAGATCAATAAATCTCCGATCAGTATCATCAAGAAACAATGAGCACTCCTAACATTATCCAAGCCATGTTCTGGCACAAATATTGCCAAAGAGTCCATAAAGAACCATGAAGCTTTCTTTCGCTATGTCATAAATATCAATGTAAACTCATATATGTTCTGAGTCAGTGCAAAGTGTAAAGGAATACATGTACATGACTGACATTGCCAACATTTTGTCAGACAGGTTCATACATATTTACCCCCCTCTCACTGACAAAAGGGCCCATTACCATACCTGGAGATTGTGAAAACCCAGAAATCACATATACAATAGTTAAACAGCTCTATCCAAACCTAAAAACAAGGCGTCTATGGGATGATGTGGTTTCCCTCGCTGTGTCATATGTGAACTCCAAAACAAACAGACCCTGCACCTGAACAGTCTTTCGAGACTCATGCTCTGTACAGGATATGAAACTGTTGAATAGGTTACAGCAACATTTGGCACACTCCACAAGTGTTGGTGCACAACAGACCATGGGAACTATAGTCTTATAAGCCTAATAAGCCTGATCTGTAAGGCCATGGAGTCCATCATTATGGAACTTATAAACAGAGCTATTGGGAGCCTACAAACACCCAACCCTGCCCATTGTGGTTTGGTCAAGGGCAAATCATGGTTCCTAAACCTGCTAGACAGTTTTCAAGGCAGTCACCCAGGACATACATCAATGAAATTAGCTCCACATGGCCTACATAGACCTTGAAAAGCCCTTTTCCAACATCCCACACACATGTCATATCCACAAAATCAACAACCTGTGCATAAACACGTAAGTCATCTGATGGATTGCCAACTGGGGCTCAGATAGATCCCACAAGGTAAGAATTGTGGTCTCCTGTTCAAGCTGGTAACAACTGGTGTCCCCCATGGCTTAGTCCTGGGACACCTCCTGTCTGGTGTATACTTTTCAGAAATACAGTCAAACACACGAGGGCTATGCTTAGCAAAGTTTGTGGATGACTGCAAAAAGGTTGTCATAATCGATGTTTGGGACAACAGAGACAGCCTTAAAAATGGTCTCAGTCAGACAGATGTGGTGTCAAAATGATGGCCTCTAGATACAGTCATACAAATACCACATAGGTGCTAACACCCTACATATGGAGGTAATAATAAGGGATCTATGGACACATGTGGATAGTCATCTCTGCTTCCATAAACACATTCCTAAAGTGGTTAGAAAATCATGCTATGTGCTCCCACAAATTGCCAAGGTCTTTGCATGTAGGTTAAAGGAGGTTCCCTCTACTCATCAGTCATCAGACCCATCAGAGGGTATCACAGCACACTTGCGATGAATCTGACTATGCACCTTCAGCAGCTGGAAAGACCACTGAAGTACTTCAACAAGAGGATTACTGGCCTCAAACAGTTGCCCCATGCAACAAGACTGAATTTAACTCAATCTGTACTCTGTTGCATACTGTCTACCCACGCGATCTCTGCCCAACAGACAGGTCCATGTCCAATGCAGAACTGATGTACATGCGCTATCTGAAGTAAACCCAAGCTCACTGTGCCACATGCTCTAGGAATATCATCATCACAACAATAAATAGAACATGTTGGAGGGATATATTACTAACTCACAGACTTCCCTTGCCTAGGAACAGACTACCAACCTACAGTAAGCTGAGTCCCTAACTGACACTCTTCCAGAGGAGCCTTGATGACTGTATGTGAAACTGAACTGTCACACCATGGATCACTTCATCAGCTCTACTACACAGAGGCCTAGGGAACTAACCCCATGTGTGGTGATAGCTGCACACTCTTGCCATACTAATATATGCCTTCAGACAGATAGCCTATTACCTACCTATATATATATATATATATATATATATATATATATATATATATATATATATATATATATATATATATATATATATATATATATATATATATATATATACATATATATATATATATAGGGGGAACACAGTATAATAAGCCAAAGATGGATGGGCAGAGATGTGTGTAAGAGAGTGACCATAACAGGGAGCCATCCAGGACTGTCCCACCCAGCACACATCCCAATGGCACAAAAGAAATGAGGTGCACATCTCACCCACTGTACATAACATCCACCAGTATCTGTAAGCATTACAGTGTATGTGGTCCATGTGCCTGCTGTACAGCATGACTGTACAATGAAGTACACATCTACTATGTGTAGACATGTACCTGTCACATAGGTTCATAGGTATGTAGTAGACTATCTTCACAAAGCCATATATTAGCCTATGCAAGTTGTGCAGCTTTCACCACTCCATTGGGTAGTCTACCAAGCCCTAGTTCTAATAGTTAGTACCCTAAGCCCCTTTCTAGTGGGGCTGCTGATGTGATACCTGGCATGAATTTTCTGTTTCCCATCCACTCATCAATGTTCCTATTGAAGAATGTCAGCAAGGGGCTCTGTCTGATGTATATTGGGACTCTGTTCTACAGTAAAGCAAGTGTCTGGGATGATACTCTATCCCACCAGCATGTTGTATTCATTGTTGTGATGAGGTTCATATCCCTAGAGTGTGTTGTGTGACTCAATTTTGTTATCCATAGATGGAGCATGTTCAACAGTTATGTCTTGGACATGGCTCTGTATGTTAGACAGAGTGTGCCTCTGAGTAGGTGGTACACAACGGAGAACAGATTTAGTTTTACCAGATGTGTTGCATAACACAACTGTTTGAGGCCAGTAATCCTCTTGGTGAGGTAGCTCTGTGATCTCTACAGCTGCTGGATATGCTTAGTTGAGTACATCCAAAATGGTGCATTGTACTCAATGATGGGTCTGATGACTTAAGAGTAGAGGGCCATCACTACCTCATTTGATCCTGATGCAAACCCTTTGTTGATTAGGTGAGCCACATAGGATTTCCCAAACACTTTGACAACATGGTTGTCAAAGGAAAGATGACTATCTACTTGTGTCCCCAGATCCCTTATTACCTTGTCAGTTTTAAGGGGGTAACACCTATGTGGTAGTTTGTGGGTACTTTGTTTTCACCAAAGGTGATTACTATGCATTCTTCCACATTGAGCTTGAGGCCATGATCCTGACACCACACATCTGTCTCATAGAGTCACTTCTGGAGAATATTTGTGTCATCCGGGGAATCTATTATGGTAAACACTTAACAGTTCCCAGCAAACATAGTCAACCACAACCCTCCTGTGCTGGGATGTACGTTTGAGAAGTCTATACCAAACAGGAGGGATCCCAAGACTGAACCCTGGGGGACACCAGTTGTTACTGGTGGAGAGTCTGTCATGTAGCCAGCAACTCTTAATTTGTGGGGTCTATCTGTGAGCCAATTTGCATTCCATCTTGTCATGTATGGATTCATGCCCAGGTTGGTGAGTTCATCTATGATACCTGACTGGGGAATGGTGTCAAAGGCCTTAGCGAGGTATAGGTAGGCTGTGTGGAGCTCATTTCAATCATCTGTAGCCTGGGTAACTGTCTCAAAGAAATCCACCCAGTTCAGGATGCGTGATCTGCATTTGACAAAGCCAAACTGGGTGTGCTCAACTATGTGAAGGTTCCCAATGTCTTTATTGTTTATTTCCATTATGATTGGCTCCATTGCCTTGCAGATCATACTCGTCAGGTTCATAGACCGTGAATGCCAAGGGTCTTTTCTGGCCCCACCCTTGTGGAGTGGGAAGAACTTTACTGTGCATCGTTCTATAGGTACATATCCTGTAGAGAGCATGTAGAGAGAGGTGTAAGTATCCTTGATGAATATGGATACATCCCCACCCTATGTGCTATGATCTAGGTTCTGATGTTGGAAGGTATGTAATGAGTAGTATCCTGGTAGTGCTGGCGTGCTCTCTGGAGCCTTGAACTAAGTTTCTGTTACTGCACAGATATCAATATTCTCCATACTGAGAAGTGCCTCGAGTGTGTGCATCCGGAGGCTGAGACTTCTGGCAATGAGTAGCATTTAGCTCACTTTGTGGTTATTTGTATTGGTTATAGGGTTTGGTTTGTCCTGAGTGACCAGTGTTCCAGACCTGAAGTCAACACTTCATTGGTCCAATCTGACCATAAGCTAATTACCCTACATATCCACATTCTTCCCCCACCCCCCATTAAGGAAACAATGTTAAAAAATGTCTCCAAAGACAACTTCTTGATTCTTAAGACAGAAGTGGTGAACTTCAGGACACCCATGCAGATGGACAATATAGTTATGACTACTGAATCCTACACAATTGCACTTTATAAGCACTTACATGAGTGCATGGATCATGCTATCTCAAACAGAACCAAGACACTATCCTCCAAGAAAAGGAAGCCAATCTGGTGGTCTTCTGCCATAAACAATCTGCACAACAGAAGGAAGAAACTGTTGCAAAAGAGGGTAAAACCCATTAGTGGAGGAACTCCCTGGCCAGCCTCAGTAAGAAGCTGTGATCCCTGATAAAATCCTCCAAAGCTAGTTACAAAAACTAAATCACCACTGATTCTAAAGACAACCACAAAGCATTCTATAGCTATGTCAATAATCACAATGGCAACACTCAGATCTGCTCTGAGTTACAGCACAATGGCACTAAATATACAGACCCAACTAATATTGCCAACATCCTGGCATATAGGATCAGTGCTAATTTTACCCCCCTCTCACCCATGAAAGAGCCCATCTCTATACTGGAAGAATGCAAAGTTGCTGTCATCATGGCTGCACAGGTAAAAACCACTCTCCAAAGCCAGGAGCACAGCATCCATGGGACCAGATAACATCCCAGGCTGTGTTCTACATGAACTACAGAATGAACTGGCACCACACCTAAGTACCATGTTCAATCATAGCCTCACCTCAGGCTTTGTGCCTGCTGAATGGCACACAGCAACGGTTATCCCACTACACAAGGGGGGAGCCACCACGGACCCTGGGAACTAGCACCCCATTAGCCTGATGAGCCTGGTCTGCAAGGCCATCGAACGTATCATCATGGAACTTATAAACAGACAATGGGAATCTCCAAACCCTGGACCACAACTATTTTGGGTTTGGAAAAGGCAGATCATGTCTCCTAAACCTGATAGACTTCTTCGAAGCAGTCACCAAAGCCGTAGACAAGGGTAAGGTGACAGCCTGTCTAGATCTTGCCAAGGCTTTCAACACCATCCTCCATTCTGGAATTATAGATAAACTCACTAAACTAGTTATAAATCCCTATGTCACAAGATGGGTTGCCAACTGGCTCACTGACAGAACCCACACTGTCAAAGTAGCAGACTTCAAGTCCGACTTCAGACCAGTGACAAGTGGAGTACCACAGGGTTCATTCCTGTATCCTGTCCTGTTTGGTATCTACTTCCCTGAAGTACAGGCTAACACAGAAGGTCTTTGGCTAAGGAAGTTCCCAGATGACTGCAAACTAGGAGCCATAATAGAAACTACTAACAATGTGGACATCCTACAAAAGGGCCTCACTGAGACAGATGCCTGGTGTCAAAGCCATGGCCTCAAGCTCAATGCCAAAAAGTGCATTGTTATCCTCTTTGGTAAAACCTCTGTACCCATGAACTACAACATAGACGGTAGTATACTTAACACTGAAAGTGTGATAAGAGACCTTGGGACACAGGTGGTCAGTAGACTCTCCTTTGATAATCACATCACCACAGTAGTCAAGAAATCCTTCTACATGGCACACCTCATCACAAAAGGTTTCTCATGCAGAAAAAAAAGAGATCATTGTTCCCCTCTACTCATTACTCTTTAGATCCATTATAAAGTACAATGCCCCTTTTGGTATGTACCTCACAAGACCTCTACAACAACTGGAAAGCCCACAGAAATGCCTCACAAAGAGGATTATCGGCCTCAAATACATGCCCTACGCAGACCATTTCAAAACACTTCAGCTTTACTCTGTTGCATATCGCCTACTCAGAGGTGATCTCTGCTTAACATACAAAACTATGTCAAACACAGAGCTGTTGGACATGCTCCACTTAAAGAAATCCCAATCTCTCCGAGCTTCGGCCCCAAAACCCAGACAAAAACACAAAAGGTGGGGGTGTATCCATTTTCATAAAGGATACCCACACCTCCAGGCTAGTGACACAGCACGAGGCCTCGGAAACCATCCAAGTGCAACTAACAGTGGGCAAAGCTGCTTATCAGACCGTAGCCTGCTACAGATCACCTACCTTGTCTCAGGACCCTCACTCAGCATTCTTGAGAACACTGGAAAATATAAAGGTCCTACCAAACACCATGATATTAGGAGATTTCAACTACCCAAACACTGACTGGGATAATTTCTCAAGTACAAACTCCTTTGCCCAATGCTTCCTAGAGTTTATAAACTCAAACATCCTGGAACAGCTGGTCACCATGCCACTAGAAGTCTCAACACACTGGACCTGATCATCACCAACATGGGGGGTTCAGTGTTCCACACCAGAGGTAAACCCCTCGCTGGTACGATCAGATCATAAAGTAATCACACTGGGCATCCACATCCCGACCCCACCCCCAGTCAAGGAAACCACTGTGAAAAAATTTTCAAAAGCAAGCTTCACACTTCTCAAGACCGAAGTGGAAAGTTTCAAAGCCCCCTTGCTACAGGATAATGCTATCCAATCCGCAGAATCCTTTAAAAGTGCATTATATGAGCATCTATAGGGATGCATGGATCGAGCCATCCCGAGTAAAACCAAGACTCACTCCTCCAAAAAGAGGAAACCAGTCTGGTGGTCCTTGACCGTAAATAAGCTATGCAACAGAAGGAGGAAACTACTATATGATAGAGCAAAATTCCAAAAAGGCATCACGGATCATTATTAGCAAGAAACTACGATCACTCATAAAATCATCCAAGGCCAGTTTCTAAAGAAAAATTGCTGAGGAATCTAAAGATAACCAGAAAGCCTTCTTTAGCTGTATCAAATATTTAGGTGGCAACTCTCAGATATGCTTTGAACTACTGCAAAATGGCAAAAAATACACTGAACCAACTGACATTGCCAACATCCTGGCAGACAAGTTTAGGTCAAACTTCACCCCCCCACCCCCAAAAGGGCCTGTGTCCATCCCAGAAGAATGCAGGGCCCCAGACATTGATTTTCTGCTTATGCCATGAGAAAGTACGCAGCTGTTAGAAGCTTTGATAAGGAACACAATGGATGCTTGAAAGTATAAACCATAGTCAGCATTACTTGTACCTAAGCTAGAAATGTATCTTGAATCTAGGCAAAATGTAACACATATATTAGAACTGCACAATTGAAGAATTGAAAGTTTGTGGTGGGCTAAAATAAGCCCCAAGGCAAGGTTGTTTTTCTCAAATGTTTTGTAAATCAGCAGTTATTCTCAACTAGTCAGCAATTAGTCTAGTAACATTTTCTGTAGAACAATACAGAAATCTGTGTCTAACTACGGCAGCAATAGAAGTAACATTTCTGTGTGACATGGAAAGAACTGTATAAAAATACCATACTAATTATTAATGTTCAGACAAACCATTCTGCCAGCATGCTTTGTCTCCTTGCTGCAAGTTAATAAAGGGTGCCTTGCTTGAACCTTACGTGAATTGGTCTTTGAAGTTTTTTCCTTTGACAGATTGGTCCTTCGGACCGGAACCCTCTCTTCACCTTGGATCAGACCGGCCAGGTGGTTGAAACCGTACGGGGAAGAAACCAAATCGGTTCTTCTTATCTGAAAAGCCCTCTGACTGAATTGTCGTTCAAAGGAGGCCAGCCACATTCTGATCTGCGACTGAAGGACGGGTCTCCGCAAATCAGGTGATCAATCATGTAGGGTCAGGTAAGGTGAATCTACTTTTCTCTGTTTTCTATTTTTAGATCAGGGACTAGATTTGTATTGTTTTGTCAAGACTGTATTTTTGCTTACAAGTCAGGGACAGAAAAGATTACTGTCTTGTCATAGATCAGGCGAAACAGAATAAGTAGGCAGTCATTCTGAAGAGACTATAACAAAATCCATGGTACCACGTTAAAAATAAGAGAAGTTACGTAACGATCAAAAGGGTAGAACAAAATGGGTAATAATTGCACAAAAAGACCCCAAAATCTGCCATTAACAGAAGACGCAAAATACATGCAGTCGCAGCGTGCCGACAATATTAAATATTATTCAAAATGGGTTAATAAATATGAATTAGAAGGAAAATTAGAAAAATCCTAACTTATCAAACTTGTCAAACAACTCAAAACCGATTCCAAAGGTCGGGTAAAAAAACAACGTAAATTAGGAATTCCTCAGGCACACAGGTGGATTGAAGAAGTAAACCGTAGGGAACAAAAGAACAAAAATTCAAAAACAATGTTTTTAGACAAGGAGGACAATAACTTAGTAATAACATCGGCCCCTCCGCCTACCTTACCAGAATATGAAGCAAGTGAACAGGTTAGTCCACCCCCATGATATCCTGTGGTCACTGAAGAAAGACGCATTATGAAAATAAAACCGTATATTAGAGATCCCATCGAGACCAGGTCTCGAACAAGGGCAGGTAACTCAAGTGAAGGCATCGAGTTATATCAAATGGTTAGGAATTCACGATCTATGAGTGAAGCAGAAATATGCCCACTAATAGAAGTACCCAACCCTCAAGCAGGACAAGATAATCAGGACCCAACTATTTTAGTGTATAGACCTTGGACTCTGGAAGATATCTGGAAAGCCACTGAGGGAATCCCCCATCCAAAAGTTAATTTTAGAAAATTCTCAGAAGATTTACAAGGAATGAGGCTGAGTTATAACCTAAATGGAGAAGAGGTAGAAAAAGTAGTTAGACAAATTGTGGGGCCAGATTGGCACATGATTAGTGGCAACTGGAATCCCTGTGATGCTGCACAATGACCCCTCCCACATAGCAGCGCAGAATTAGACAACAGAGTAAAAGGTCTTACAGACCGCATCTCTGAAAAATGGAAGCCTAGGGCAGACTGGACTTGCATTAATCAATGCAGCCAACAAGAAGGTGAAACTATTGACCAGTATTATGCTAGACTATTAGAATGTTTTAATAACCACTGTGGAATGCAGGTTCCTGAAGATCAAATACAAGATTCCCCATATGAACAGCAGTTAAAGAATGCATTTTTAAAGGGCAGTATTGCACCTATAAGCAGTTTTATTACAAAACATATGGTAGACCATCGTACAAGCAGGTTACAATCATTGCTTGAATATGCTAGGCATGCCGAAAGGCATTTTAATAGCAAGAAGAAAAAGAAAGCTCAAGTATTTTCTGTAGAAGATAGAGCAGAAGTTTATGTAGTACAGTCCAGGAAAAAGGGCAAGAAAAATGCACAGGGAAACAAACAATCTGATCAATGATCAGAGGACTCTGAAGGGCAAAAGTAAAGGGGTGAATGTTTTAAATGCGGTAAAAAGGGACACTTGGCAAAGGATTGCAGGAAAAATAAGAAGTCAACAATGGAAGACAAGGATGGTGAGGACTGACTATATGGTAGTCAGGAATCACTAGAAGGGGATAGCGAAGAAAGGACAAATGAGAATGTGATAAAGGGAATAGAGGATGTGACAGAAGAGATAGAGGAAGTGTAAGAAGTTAGTGACAATGAAGAAAATGAAATATTAGACCTAGCTTTATTGAGCTTGGAGCTCTATTTAGCAGACACGAAACCAGAAGTTACACTTTTGGTAGAAGGGAGGGATTCAAATTCTTGTGTGATTCAGGGGCATCATGAACCCTGATACATCCCTCCAAACTACCAGAAAACACGGAGCCCCCTGATTACATACTGGTAAAAGCAGCTAATGGACAGCTGTATCGGGAGCCCCTCTCCCATAGCATTGCAATAACTGATCCAGTTTCAGGATTGACACAAAAAAGCAAAATTGTTCCTGCAAAATGCCCAGTAAACCTTTTGGGCAGAGACCTCATGCAACTATTTGGTATAGCAGTAGTCCCAACCATGCAGGGTATGGAAGCACAACGACAAATTGATGCAGTGCAATCGGAGGGTGAAATGTTTTATTGGTACAGCCAGGACTTGATTACAACTGGTCCAGGGACTGTGACCAAAGAATTAATGAATGTAGCCATCAGCAAGTTCCCCTCCCTTGACATTGATATGTAACACCTGTTGCATTGTACCCTGTATTATTGTAGCACACCAGGACCTGATAAGGAATATGAGCAAGAATTGTTTAAAAATCATGCAAACAGATTGATATTATGTAACCTGTACTGGACACAGAAGGGAACAGTGTAGCCAGCTGTTCATTGCCCCAGGAGTTCTTTTCACTTTATAAATCTAATCGATTACCACATGTTAGCTTAACCAAGAACAAAAATATAGAATGGGCAGACCTAGGAGAAAAAGTCACGAGATGGGAGAAACAGACAGAATTAGAACTGTCAGAACAGGGAATACAAATACAGAAGTTGAATTGGATAACTCAGATCCACCCAGCCGTGCACTTGCAGTCTAGGAAAGACAGCTGATTAGCACTCCTATTAAAGGAGGAAGAGAATGCCTTACAAAATATACCAGAGACTCTCTGGTCAACAGGAAAATCATATGCAGGACTTATTCATACAGCGGGACCAGTAACGATCACACCAAAGTCAGCATTTAGACCACAGAAAAGACAGTATCCCTTAAGAAAAGATGCAGTGGCAGGGATAAAGCCTATTATAGCAGCCTTACTTAAAGGAGGGATACTAGTAGAATCTCCCGATTCACCATGTAACACACCCTTATTTCCAGTTAAAAAAGCAAATGGAGAATGGCGTATGGTCCAAGATTTACAAGCTGTAAATGATGCAGTAATACCAAGGGCACCTACGGTGCCAGACCCACACACCCTGTTGAATAATTTAAAACCTCAACAGAAGTATTTTTCTGTGGTAGACATCAGCAGTGCGTTCTTTTCGATACTGATACACCCTGATAGCCAGTATTGGTTTGCATTCACATTTCAGGGGAAAAGGTATACATATACGTGACTACCACAGGGATATTGTGAAAGTCCAACAATATTCTCACAAGAAATGGCAAGCAACTTGGTGGGATTCACCCCACCAAGAGACAGTCAGATTTTACTTTATGTTGATGACATCTTGCTGGCGGCCCCCACCCAGCAAGATTGTAGAGAAGATACCATAGCACTATTATGATTTTTAGCAGCTGAAGGACATAAGGTAAATAAAAGTAAACTGCAGCTTTGGAAAAAACAAGTCAAATACCTGGGATATGTAATATCCAAGGAAGGTAGAACATTAGATGAGGACAGAAAAGTAGCAATTTTGCAAGCACCAAAACCCACTACCAAGAAGGAAATTATGTCCTTCATGGGTACAACTAATTTTTGCCGAAGCTGGATTCCAAACTATGCTTTGGAATCTGCACCGCTAACTGACCTTATATATAAGAAGCCTATGGCAGCACAGGATTTATTACAATGGACACCAGAAGCAAAATCTGCTTTCTGCAAACTGAAGCAGTTAGTAGCATCCTCATTAGTTCTAGGATTACCAAACTACCATAAACATTTTTTTCCAAACTGTAGATTGTAAGCAAGGTTATATGACATCAGTGTTAACACAACAGCATGGGGATAAGCAACGCCCCATTGCTTACTATTCATCACAACTAGACCTAGTGGCACGGTCCTTACCCCACTGTGTACAAGCAGTAGTTGCAGCTGCAATGGCAGTACAGGCTTCGGCCACAGTAGTCTTATTCTACCCTCTCACTTTGAGAGTGCCTCATGCAGTCGCAATTATTTTACTACAAGAAAAGGTGGCATATCTTTCCCCTGCTAGGCATCTTTCCTGTATGACTATATTGTTGAGCCAACCTCACATGACAGTTGAGCAATGCATGACTTTGAACCCTTCTACTCTGCTCCCGACCCCTGCACATGGCACACCGCACCACTGCCTGCAGGTAATTGAGCAAAAGACACTACCTAGAAAAGATCTCATGGATGTCCCCTTGGATGATGCCAAGGTGACATACTACATGGATGGTTCGTGCAAAAGGGGTCCTGCAGGACAGAACCTAGTAGGATATGCAGTAGTTTCTGACACTGAGACTATAGAAGCAAAACCTTTACCACACAACTTATCTGCACAGGCAGCAGAATTGATTGCTTTGACACGGGCATGTACCTTAGCAAAGGGTAAATGTGTAAACATTTTTACTGACAGCCAGTATGCTTTTTCTACTGTACATGTTTTTTGTGCAACAGAGGAAAAACCGAGGAATGATAACATCTACTGGCAACCCTATAAATCATGCACAGTTTATTTTAGATCTTTTAGAATATATTCGGTTACCTCAGAAAGTAGCCATTTGTAAATGCACAGCTCACACCAAGCAACAAAATAGGATTTCAAAAGGTAATACGAGAGCTGATACAGCTGCAAAACAAGCAGCTACAGAAGTATTTCTTTTAAATGAGGAACTACAACCCTCTAAGATTTTAGACTTAGAAATGTTAAAAACAATGCAGACACTCACTACGCAAGCTGAAAAACAAAAATGAGTAAAACAAGGAGCAATTCTCGAAAAGGGGCTGTACATCTCTAAAGAAGGGAAACCGATACTACCATCTAATTTGTTTAGATATGCAGCTCTATTGAGCCATGGACAGTGCCATGTCTCAACAGGGGGGATGGTACAGCTGGTGAACCAGGTGTTCACAATGTATGGATTTACAAACTACTCTAAAAAATGTTGTTTGACATGTCAAATTTGCAACAAACATCATGCACAAGGGGCGTTAAAGCCCAAGCAAGGGAGTTTCCCTACACCACCATATCCGTTTCACACTATCTGTATGGATTTCATAGAATTGAACAAATGTGAAAATAAGAAGTATCGTCTTGTCATTGTAGATATGTTTTCCAGATGGGTGGAAGCCTTTCCAATCAAAAATCCAGATGCAGCCACGGTGGCAAAAATACGTGTCAAAGAAATCATCCCTAGATTCGGCATTCCAGAAAGGATCAACAGTGACAATGGTACACACTTTGTAAACCAAACCATACAGCAGTTAAGTAAGCATTTTGGTATTTCTTTAAAAAATCATTGTGCATACCATCTGCAATCTGCAGGGCTAGTTGAAAGGCATAATGGTATATTAAAAAACAAATTGAGAAAGTTAATAGCTGAGACAGGAAAGAATTGGCTGTACTGTTTGCCCCTGGCGCTGTTGAACATGAGAACTGTTCTGACTGCAAAAGGATTGACTCCATTTGAAAAACTATTTGGAAGGGCTTATTATACACCCCAATGGAAACTTCTCATGTCCTCAGACCAGGAAGCTTATTTTACACTAGCTGAATATAAAACGAAAGTTAATGAATTCTAAACATCTGTTGCAGTCAAATTCTGTTTCAGATAGAGAACAAACCCAGACATCAAAAGTGGCAGTGACACCCAGAGACTGGGTGTGGATAAAAGTTATAAAAAAGAAGAATTGGTCATCACCAAGGTGGAAAGGTCCATACTAGCTGTTTCTTTCGACACCCACTGCAGTCAAGATAGCAGAGCGAGCTTTGTGGATCCACCTGACACACTGCAAACTAGTTAAGAACTTTGAACTGGACAAAACCTTACCTCTCCATCAGGGCCCTCAGCACAAAGTCTGGCTACAAAGGGGGGGGGGTCAGATCAATAGGACTGATCCATCTCAACCCCAGTGAAGAAACCATCAGTGCTGAAGGTCCTATTAGGGCAGAGAGTAAGATCACATGTCAAAAGCAAAAATGATGGAATCCAGAAAAATCCAAATATACCTACTCAGAAGAGTCAGAGAAAACAGGAATGCAGAACAACCGTTTCCTCAGAAGTATTGCATAATCATCCTGTTGACTATACTAGTGACAATAATCTTTTTGTTGTGGCCATTCCTTTTCCCAGCCACACAAACTGAACTGAATAAGCGTGGAGAGTTGCACATAGATTGGCACCCAAACTTCAACACTTACCAGGCAATCAAATATGTGTATGCTGAGACCATCAATGTTTCAAATTGCTGGATTTGCACAGCTTTGCCAACAGCATACGGGGGGGTTATTATTAACTTCACTCCCCCTAGGAGCCAACAAGACCTGGGAAAACTTAGTCTATGATACATCAGATGTCACATCACAAGATAAAGTAGCATTGCACTTGTCTGTTCGACAGAAGGGGACTGTGTTTTTTACAAAAATGATACAGTTCAGGTGGGTTGGAGCAATTGCAATGTGACTGTTCCCTATAGATGCTACAATAAAACTGACACACAGGTTCCTATTGCAACACAAGCTATGATTCATTTTTTGAACTGATGCATAGGACAACTGATGAAGTAAAACATAATGCTGACCTTTATAAACAACTGATTATAGTTGACAAAAAAAAATCATCCAGAGCCAGGACATAGTAAAGTTACTACCAAAGTAGAAGATTGTTACTTTGTATGTGGTAGGAAAGCATATAAGTGGTTACCTGAGAATTGGTCCGGCAGTTGTTATTTGGGATACCTGGTTCCGGCCATATGACACACAGCAGTTTTACCTCAGGGGAAAATTCGGAATGTTCGATGAGAAATCAAAAAGCCTGTCAACCCAGTGGGGCAAATCAATGCAGGCTGGAAAAACCATCATGCTTTGGGCTTAGGGAAAATGGACTGTCACATATGGACTTGGGTGATACCATCATCTCGTGGGCAGGTGTACTGCCAGCATATGGAGCAACAAAATTGATCTGGGAACTGAGAAAACTGTCTAAACTTCTCGAAATAATGAGCAATGCAACATTTTCTGCCCTAGAATTGGTGACTGATGAACTAACTGCCATGAGAACTGTAGTGCTTCAAAACCGCATGGCTCTTGACTTCACCCTAGTGGTGAGAGGAGGTACTCGCGCTTTAATCCAGGAGGAGTGCTGTTCATATATTTCTGACCACAAACATGAGATAGACAATCACCTTGAGGTAATTCAGCAGGTGTCAGCTATGACCAAGCCAGGACCAAATCCATTGACGGACTTTTTCCAGAGATTGTTTGGGGGGGTGGGGCAGTATCCTAATGAACATCCTGATTGACATCTGTGTAGGAATGATCCTGCTGGTGGTATGTGTGTGCTTCTGCAACCCCTGCATGGAAAGACTGATTAAAGACTTTATAGACATGTCAGTTTTAGAAACCTTATACCAAGGTGCTGAACTTGAAGAATTGCTGAAAAATTGAAAATGCTTTCATAAGTTTAAACTGAATGACTCTCTTAACTGCAAATCCTGAGTAGGAAGAGGTTAGGGGAAGAAAAAAAAACTGTTTATTCTTATTTTGAAAGTAGAATAAAAGTATTAAAAGGGGGGAAATGTTAGAAAAATATGTATTAGTAATATGCATGCTTAGTGCATCGAGGTTTAAAAGGGTTAATACATTTATTCTGTTCACACTGCATGAATCTGCACAGCTATTAGAAACTTAACAAGAAGCATTCTATTTTCTGCTAATGTCAGCAAATAACAAGAAGTGTTTTATTTCTACTAGTGTCATGAGACTTAACAAAGAGTTATTGATTTTCTGCTTATGCCATGAGAAAGTACACAGCTGTTAGAAGCTTTGATAAGGAACACAATGGATGCTTGAAAGTATAAACCGTAGTCAGCATTACTTGTACCTAAGCTAGAAATGTACCTTGAATCTAGGCAAAATGTAACATATATATTAGAACTGCACAATTGAAGAATTGAAACTTTGTGTTGGGCTAAAATAAGCCCCAAGGCCAGGTTGTTTTTCTCAAATGTTTTGTAAATCAGCAGTTATTCTCAACTAGTCAGCAATTAGTCTAGTAACATTTTCTGTAGAACAATACAGAAAGCTGTGTCTAACTACGTCAGCAATAGAAGTAACATTTCTGCGTGACATGGAAAGAACTGTATAAAAATACCATACTAATTATTAATGTTCAGACAAACCATTCTGCCAGCATGCTTTGTCTCCTTGCTGCAAGTTAATAAAGGGTGCCTTGCTTGAACCTTACGTGAATTGGTCTTTGAAGTTTTTTCCTTTGACAGTGTGTATGAGTGTGTGTGTCTCCCTGGCAAGAGCAACCTTTTTGGAGACTACTCACACACCTTAAAAGTGGTATACTCATTTTTGTCAAGTCTGATGATGTCACCATTCTACAAATATACCTGTGGAAAGGTGAAATCCCAGTCATGTGTAAATGTGTACTGTTGTAGAATCATAATGTAATTCGGTAGGGGTTTGAAGCCTGCACTTCCCTACTGTGTGTGTGTGTCTCCCTGGGAAGGAGCAGCCTTTTTGGAGACTACTCACACCCCTTAAAAGTGGTATACTCATCTTTGTCAAGTCTGATGATGTCACCAACCTACAAATATACCTGTGGAAAAGTGAAACCCCAATAATGTGTATAGCATGTCATGTAAATGCATCCTGCTGTAGTATCATAATGTAGTTAGGAAAGAGTTTGAATCTCACATTTGCTGACTGTGTATGTGCCTGTGCTCCAGGTGTGTGACACCATTGGCCAATGTGGAGTGGGTTTTGATTTTTCTAGTGTATGACATATCACAATGACAATTGTATGTAAATTACACATGTAAGGTAGCTATGGGGCAAATCCATATACATACATGTGATATCAAGTATTTCATAGGTGGGTACTCTGCTTTCTCCCTGAATGCATTTGTTATCTTTGACAGAGAGTGCTGGTGCTTTTCAGACCTAAGGCCACTTCTGTATGCTTTTAACAAGCTTAGCCACTGCAGTGATCCCTGGGCTACGTCTTCCATTTCACATCCACTCATTACGGTTTCTATTGAAGAGTGTGAGTGAGGGTTTATTCTTGAGGTATATTTGAATCCTGTTCCAAAGTCTGGCAAAGATGACTAATCATTATAGGTGTGCAATAACATATGTGGATCTGCATGCAAACCCTTTATTGCTTATGTGCTCCACAGAGGGATTTCCAAAACCCTTTGGTAATGTGATCATCAAAGGAGAGATGACTTAACACATGGCTCTATGTATACATTAGTACCTTTTCCATATTTTGGGGGCTACTACCTATGTGGTACTCTGGGGATACTTTGTTTTCTAAAAGTGGATATCTACACTTTCTTAGGCTTATAGCTTTACAACATGAGTTTGACACCAGGTATCTGTCTGTATGATACCCTTTTGGAGGACGTGTGTGTCATCTGGAGAATAAAGTATAGCCCACAGTATGCATTGTCATCAAACGTGGGCAGACATATCCCTACTGTGTTTGCTTGCACCTAAGAAAGTTATATGCCAAAGAGGAGTGGTCCCAGGACTGAGTGCAGGTGAATACCACTTGTTACTGGCATAGAATAGTACATGGAGGCTGCAAATGTTACTGTGTGTCCTACATCTATGCGTCAATTGTCAAGCCATCATCTAACAATCGTTTATGGTCAGTCTGTTGAGGTTATGTATAATACAAGTATGTGGGATGGGTATGAATTGCTGGTGTGCTATAGCTTGGCTGTGTTGACCTCCCCTCTCTCACCTATAGCCTTGTTGACTAGCTTGAAGTCTACTAGGTGTAGGAGCCATGATCTGGCCTTTAGAGAACCTAAGTGGGTATGGTGCAGTGTTTGCAGGTTCACAATATCTTTGTTAATGAGTTCCATAATGCTGTGCTCCATAGACTTCCAGATAACATTGGTCTGGCTTATAGGGTGAGAGTTTCCAGGACCTGTTTTAGTTCTACCCTTAATCAATTTATGGTAACATTTGCACTGGGTGTGACAAGGGTGGACAGGTTTAAGAATAAGTATATTAGAGGGTCAGGCCAGGTTTGAAGGTTAGTAGACCATGCCAGATAGGCAGGAGTAAGTTGGTTTGTACATGTGCTGAGAAGGGATGCACAGTATATTGTGAAATAGATGCTAAGGATGAAGCCACCAGGTAACAGGAAAAAAGTAATGCCTAAGATGAGGTTTATAGCTGTGGTGAGAGAGGACATGCAGGCGGATGGTGTGATAGCGCAAGATGCAGAGGCCAGGAAGAAATGATGTACTGTGGTGACCCCTAATGGGAGCATCTGAAAGGAGAAGAAGAAGATATTGTAGCTCAACGTAGCTCAACCCTTGTGGACTGTGAACACCATTACCATGTGTCATTCCACAAGTATGTAACCTGTATAGAGGCTGCATCTGGACAGAGCGTTAAGGTGAGTGGTGACGTCATGTGTCACTTGTGTATGACACAGCCAGGGAGACTGTCCAGTACCATTGCCACTGCAGTGTGTACTTTGTTAAAGAGATGTTTTAACCAGAGTGTCTGTGAATTATCCTGTTTTACATTCTTCAGGTCTGGAAATGTGGCCCTTGTGTAATGACAGGGTGGTGAAATCCGCATTCAAACTGTCTGACAAGGAATTCACAATGTCAGTCAGATAAGTGTACTTTGTGACCATTTACATTAACTGTGACCTGATCTGAGATTTCCCCTGTAGATTATGAACAACACTGAAGAAAGCTTTATTGTCGTCTTTGGATCCTTGCCATTTTGTATTTTGAAGCTTGCCTTGTATGTTTATTGAGGTATTGTATTTTCCCAATGATACTGACCAGAGAGGTTATCCCTTCTTGGTATGTAACTCTTTTGGTACAACTTCATACCTTCTATTATATATTTAGTTTAGGGCAGGGGTCCATAAGACTAATGCACTTTTACTGTATAAGTGAGAATTTCTTGTGTTTGTGATAGCATGGTCCTATTAAACCTATAGGTGAACAGTGTGCATTAATAAAGGATTATGCAGCTGGGACAGTGTTAACCTTAGTAATGCAAACTAATGACAGATAGCAACAACAGCATCACCCACAGAACAGTGTCAACCCGTGTTATACACACACATGTGTACTCAAGTTCCAAAATGTGTGTAGTACAATGCTTACTGGCCACCAATAGAAAGTATGGAGTGTTAACACTGGCCAGTACAGGGCATGTCACCCTGCCCATGTGTCCAATATGCACGCACATACAGACAGTGCACCTCCACCATGTTCACAAATGTACACCTGCAGACCTGTGCTGTACACACCCCACACTTTCTCTCCACTGTATAACACATGCTGACACAACTACACACACCAGCCAAGTGGCACATGGACAAACAAAACACAATTGGAATAAACAGTGGTGGAAACAATACAACATTGCTAATTACAGCTTTAATGCATCATGCCTGCTCAGCTACACCTTCAAGGATATCATTACGCTTTACTGCTGATAACACGCTACACATTCAACCATTGCTATACTTTAATAAAGTCACCCTGTGCATCAGCACCATGTTAGCCTGTTCCTGCATCAATGTTACAGATGACAGGAGGTGGCACAGATTTCATCATATGCACAGGGTTTGTTGTTGGTTTTCCAGAGGCCTACACTGAGCATTACAATCAACATGTGTGTGTGAGTGTGTGTGTGAGGGCCATGAGTACTGTTATGGGCCAATGCTGATGTAATGTGTGCGGGTATGTGTTTGCTCTAGGTTTCTGGTTTATGTGTGTGTGTGTGTCTGCATGCACACAGTTCCACCATGTGGCTGCCATATACGGGGATTTGTGAGACAGCTACAGACTGTACCTGACAGGCTTTACAGATCACCATCTCTGGCCATGGATATGGAACCTGTGCCTGGCAGGGATGCTACAGACAGTATCAGGTACTAATCCAGACTGGGTATTATCCGAAGAGGTTGACATATGTCCACTGGATCCAGGACCCTGCTGGGACTGGACAGAGCCACGTGCACATGGTCATCTAGGATGGTCTATGGACAGACCCCCCAACATTGCTGGGGCTGGTACTGGCACTACGGGAGCAGCTGTGACTTGCTGGACATCCACGGCGACCCCCAGCTGCTGATGATGCTGGCATATGTCCACATCGAATTCTCAACCATCCCACATTGTCCTGACACATGGACATGACATTGTGGAGGACGTCCAAAGTCTCACCCCAACATCTATCAATGACCTCAGTGTAATTACGTATGGCACCTGCTAGGTCACAGATACTGTCATTTACAGAGGTTTTATGAGCCCTCTGTGCCCTTAGTGCCTGTCTGGTCTACCGCTCCATTCGTGTCTGTGCCTCCATGACAGCCTGGAACATGTGTGTGGTAGAAAGAGGTGTGGAACATCTGCCAGGGGCATGATGACCAGCAGTGCTCTGACAAGAACCCCTGGGCATCTGCCTATGTGGTACCCTTCCAGACATCTGGCTATTGCTGCTGTGTCCTGATACATGTGCCATAAATACCACACTTTCCTGGCCAGTGCCAACCATACACTGTTCCTCAGCTAAGGGCAATGGTGTAGATGGATGTACAGGCGGTATGACTGTGTGCATGGATAGGGTGGGGTGGAGACTTGTGTACTGTCAATTGATCACCCAACAACAGACCCTGACAAACCTGCCTGTGCCTCAACATACCTATCCTCATGATCACTGCCTGTCTCAGTGACATCAGGTTCCCTGCTGTACTGAACCAGCCCCACCTTGTCACCTGTGAGAGGAAAACAGGAATCACACTTTAAGACCTGAACATGACTTCAGACCACATGCACACATACACACATGTGTACATGCGCACATGCACACATGTGGACATGCGCACATGCACATATGCACACATGCACACGCACAAAAATACACTCCTCCCTAAAGCAGACATACACAATACCAGCAATCTCAGAACATGCACAATAGCAGGTGATGGTGGGATACAGTATCACAAGCAAAACAGTCATATCACACATGTCAGCATGCAGGACATGTGTTGGTCAACAGCATGCAGTGCAAGTGTAGGCAGTCCTTTTTACTAACAGTATACATGGCTTTGATGCATGTGTTTTGTTATTAGGTGATGGGCCTCCCCCTCGAACACAATGCATACATGGACACAACATTGCTGTGCAGGTATTCAAAACTCAATAGCATCACAAGACATATATGTGTCAGTTGGGCAAATAGTAATTGGTATGCATATGGTTTAGAGGTGCATATGTGTGCACATACGCAACATTAAGGTGTATAGCAAGGTGTATAGCAATGAAAGCTATGTGTAGAACTGTGGTTACAATAACTGGATGGGGTATAATACCATAGGCCATCATCATGAAGCATCATGTGGTCACTCAAGGCTACAAATGTTTCCCGAACCAACAATACTCATGCTGTACTGGAACTGTACTACCTTGGCTACATTCACCCTTTCAGAAACAGTTGTTACATATGTTTGTAAGGAGGCCAGTAAGGAGCATTCCCTGACATGAATGTGTAGTGTGTTGCAGAGTGTTTAAATGCCCCATGATAGGCCTCTACCCCTCAGGTATATTATGTGCAATGCATGGATGAGATTTTGGATACTGGAGTGTGTCTTTACCGAAGGTTTGGGAATTCTTTATGTGTAGCATGTTAAAATGCTCTGTGTATGACATAGATGTGTATGTTATGTGCATGTTGAGTATCAACTGTGTCTATCCAATGGTCACTACAGTCTAGCCACATTTGTTTGAGATGGTCTGGGTATTGCATGTGTGTGAGGCAACTATTCACATTAGTGAGATGTGCGTTGTCTTACACCAAACATGCATAACATGCATCATGGGTAGGTGTGTTACATGTGTACATGGCCTACACCTTAACTATGAAATGCACTTTTTATTTACAATAATAAATGTAGAACACACTCATCAGCATCCGTCCACTGCCTTGATGTCACCACAGGGGAACCTACATAGAGATGAGACAGTTTGTCAGTGGCCACAGCTGTGGCATTGCTACTGTGTGTTTGCAATCTTACAGTACAACAATAGTTTACATTAACAGGGCTACAGATTATGTTCCAACTGATCAGTATTGCACACCAACAGGCTCCACATCTTTTAACGACACACTCAACATCTCACATATGCATGATCTACCAATACAGATAACAGTAGTCTACAGATATGCCATGTTACCTGCATGCTCCATGTGTGCTTGCTGGGTGGCTCCAACCTCCATCATGGTGTATGTCTGCTGCTGTTGTTGTTGGGCAGGTGCCCTCAGGCTCAGGAGTAGCTCCTTAACTCTGGTGAGGGGGGGGTGGATATTAACACCACCTCCTGTTGCAAGCTGTTGTCTCTGCACATCAGCAGAATGCTGACAGACATGTCTGAGAAGATCACTGCAGTGGTTGTGTACCTGCTCATATGTTCGGTTATGCAGGCCTACTTCATGCACCCTGTGGACAACATCTTGCCACATTGCAGTATGCTCCTGCTGGTCCTGGCTGGTTCATGAGAACATGAAACTGTAGTGCTGAATCATACTGGTAGTAATTATGTCATCTTCAGCACTACTGTAAGTGGAGTTCCTGTAATGTGCCATGATTCCTGGAAGACATAAATACAAAAATATGTCTGAGCAAGTCATATGGCACATTTAACATTATACAGTACAGATATCACTTAACTGCCATATATAGCAACCTATTAGCTAACCAAGAGTGAAACACTTTAACTGCCACTTATTACTGCTCATGCCACAACTGCTTGGAAGTGCCTGGCTAACTCTCAATCTAATGAACCGTGTTCTGCACAGCAACAAAATAAAATCACTATATAAGACTAAAATAAACAAAGTCACCATGAGCTGGGTCAAATGGTTGAGACTAAAACAATTCAAAGTTAATCAGTCCAAGTGCAGTCCAAGTGCAAATTCACAAACTCCCATACGAAAAATGATGAACGCTGCTGTTGTAGTATAAAAGCAATTTATTGGAACAAAACTGTAAGCGCTTTCACCCGCAGGCTTCTTCAGACAGTATAAACATAAAGCCTCCATTCACATCTTAAATACAAGCTAAATCCAAATCATTGGTTGAAAGCTATCATGTGCATACTAAAAAATATACCTTCCAGTTAAAAAACACAAGCGCTAAAATCCCATTTAAAAATTTCCATTCAAAAACATTACAAACAAGAGCAGTGAATACAGTTAAAAAGACATAAAAACAAGACACTTAAATCATGAAATAAAAGTGTGAGTAGAGTCCTAAAATCACTAATGGGGTCTATAACACCTCTTTTTTCTCAAGACAGGTGCTATATGCACCTTATCATTAAGACCAGGGGGCTTATCCGCCCTGCATCTAATAATCCATCTCATCTCCTTCTCAAGAGTATGATTAATGATATCACCACCCCTAGCATTAGTAAAGACTACCTGTAAAACACAGAACTTAAAAATATGTTCTGGACCTGTTGTTTTAACATGCTTCGCTAATGCATTCGTATCACTTCCAGTCCTAATCAAATAGAGGTGCTCTCTGATCCTTTCTTTCAAGGTCCTGTTCATTTTACCTATGTAAAACGAAGGACATGCAGAGCACCTCGCTAGATAAACCACATGAGAACTCATGCAGTTAGTGTTAGTGTACAGTTTATACTCAAAATGTGTAACCGGATGTACAAATGAAGTGGTACTATCTATAAATGCACATTGATTACAATGTCCACAAGGACGTGTATTGTGATCCATTCGAGAAGCACTATTAGGGAAACTACTAAAGCTTTTATGGCATAACAAATTCTTTAAAATTGGTTTGTTCTTATATGCCACCATAGGTTTGGGACCTACCACTTCCTTGACTACCGGATCTAGGGTTAAAATTTCCCATCGTTTCTCTAAGATACCTCTAATTGCTCCTGCATCTTGGGTAAAAAACAATGGAGCTCTCAGGGTATTAGAATGACTCAAGGAACCAGATGGTATTATCTCTCCTATACTGGGGCGTTCAGAGAAGTATGGTTTAGCTGTATCTAATCTAAGTGCATCAACCTCCAACTGCATCCTATTAAAAGTGTACTCACTGTACCCTCTGTGAATGAACATATACCTCATCTTATTAAGTTCTTCTACATAGCCAATCTCAGTAGGATTCAATCTAGCTGCCCGCATAATTTGTCCCTTCATGACATTACTGAAGACATACGTAGGATGCATGCTTCGCCTATGCAGTAATACATTCCTATAGCAAGATTTCCTATGTATACAGGTGTTCAAAAGTCCATTGGGGAGTCTAGTCAGGAGGACATCTAAGAAAGAAATAGCGTCTCTTGAATAGTTCAAGGTGAATTTCAAGAAACTGGTGGACCGATTCAGTTCCTGAAGGAACAATAATAACTCATCAACAGTACCAAACCAAATAAAAAAGAGGTCGTCCACAAACCTCTTGTAGAAACCTATGCGCTCCTTAAACAGGCAGGTCTGAAAAAGAAATTGATCCTCCCAACAAGCCATAACAATGTTGGCGTAGCTATTGGCACACGAGGTGCCCATAGCCATGCCATCATTTTGTAGGTAAAGATCATCCCCAAACATGAAGACATTATTAGTGAGTATAGTTTCCAAAAATAGGGCCAGTAAATCTACAAACTTACCATCAAAGTCAGATTTAGAACGTAAGTAATTCTGAAAGAACATGACCCCCAGGTCATTAGGTATAGTGGTGAATAAACTCACCACATCTAATGTGACTAATAAAAATTCACTCAAAGGGTCTATGTCTTTCATGTAAGCATAGAGTTCCAACAAAAACTGCTTGCTGTCCCTTAAAATATGTGAGTTGCTATCAACTAAAGGACGTAAAAAATATTCAAGATAAATAGACATAGGTTCAGTGAGCCATCCCTGCCCAGAGACAATAGGTCTCATGGGAGGGTGGCTCAGAGACTTGTGTACTTTAGGAAGACCCTGAAAAATAGGTATCCGAGGGTTCCTAACTCTTAAATACAGATATAAATCATCAGAAATATCATTGTTCAATAGCAACTCATCAAGCATATCAAATACTTGAAACACTTTTTCGGTAACAACCTGCATATTAATCTTACTATAAAAAGACCTTTCACTTAATAACAAATCCATACTAGCCTTATAGTCAGTTAATTCCATCAGGACTATAGGTCCACCCTTGTCAGCTGGTCTGATAACAATATTAGGATCCATTTTCAAAGAATCAAGGGCCTGCCTCTGCTGAAAATCCAAATTCTGTCTAACCTTAAACCCTCTTTTACTCTTACCAAAATACTCATAGATATCATTCTCAACAAGACGTGAAAAAGTATCTAACAAGGGATGCAGTTGGGGTATATACACACTATTAGGTCTAAACCGGACCTGACGTGTATCACAATCTAAAGTACCAAAATCTAACTTCAATTGTATATTCCTTATGAAGGACTTCAAATCAACAATAGAGTCAACCAAATCCCCTCGTGCAGTTGGGATAAAGCTCAAGCCCTTATTCAGTAAGTCATACTCATGGGCACTCAAAGCCCTATTAGTTAAATTAATCACTAATGTGTTGCTGTCCTGTCCCACATTTTCTTCAGGGTTGGACACACAACTTCGTTCCCTGACCCTTTCCTCTTGTGCCGTCCCCGACTTACAGACCTCCCTCTCCCTAAACGCTGTGTTTGAGCTATGGGGAAAGGATTAAAAACTGTCTCAGCTCTAGGTGTAATAACACCATCGTTAGTACTGGTAGGAACCTTCTTTCGAACTACCAATTCAGCCACCCCCACCTGCTCACTACTGTTAGGGGATCGAACACATTCTATACTACTTGGAGTATGCACCCCTGCGTTAGCGATGTTACAAATAATGGCCGGTGGGTTTCTAACCCCCACAGATGTATCACTAACCATTCCCGAAACCTCACTAACATTCATGGGAGCAGTTAGACCTAAGACGCCATCAGTAACAACCTCTCCACTAGAAGCTTTACCTTGTAGAACTTGTTCACTACTAGTTCTATGCGAAACATTCATTATACTAGTGGAATTAGGAACACTCCTCACACTCACTGCTTGGCCTTGGCCAACAAATCTAGGCCAAGTAAATACATGATTACTGTTAAAATCCTTTAAATCTCTTAAAATTTTACTCTTTTTCTGTTCGAGTAAATGTTTTTCAAATAATGTTACATTATCAACAAAATTTTCCAACAGCATGTCGACAATATCACTGCCACACTTAGCCTTAATACCATCATACAGTTCATTAACAGTTCTTTGCAAAGTTTCCTCCTCAGGTTTGTGAAAATCTATCAAAAGTCTCATGTAGTTAAAACTCAACTCTAAGTTGAGCTGTTGCCACTTGTATAATAACTCAGGGAAAGTATTACATGAGGTGGGCATTTTCAAAATGCGCAGCCCACGTGGCACTATCTTTTTGGCCAGACACGCTTCGAAGTGATGTCGTTGTAGCTGCAACCTTTTGAGCTTGATGAACTCCTTCTCCAATGTGTTCAAATCATCGGAGACAGAAAATAATGTTCCAACATTCACGTCCTCGGTATTCTCCTCCAAACGCAGCTCGTACAGGAGCAACATGTTGGTCTTTCCCCTCACGCAATCTTGAAAGCGTTCCGCTTTATGATTGGTCAACCCTCTCGTCCTCGGTACGTAAGGTAGTTCAACATTATCGACAGTTGACTCAGCCATTCTCCTCGCTTGGTGAAAATATAACAAGCAAATATAAAGAAGATAAATAAAATATACACCAAGACAACGGAGCCGAGACCCAGCTATAGCAATGGTTATAAAACAAATGGCAAAAATAAACAAAGTCACCATGCGCTGGGTCAAATGGATGAGACTAAAACAATTCAAAGTTAATCAGTCCAAGTGCAGTCTAAGTGCAAATTCACAAACTCCCATACGAAAAATGATGAACGCTGCTGTTGTAGTATAAAAGCAATTTATTGGAACAAAACTGTAAGCGCTTTCACCCGTAGGCTTCTTCAGACAGTATAAACATAAAGCCTCCATTCACATCTTAAATACAAGCTAAATCCAAATCATTGGTTAAAAGCTATCATGTGCATACTAAAAGATATACCTCCCAGTTAAAAAACACAAGCGCTAAAATCCCATTTAAAAATTTCCATTCAAAAACATTACAAACAAGAGCAGTGAAAACAGTTAAAAAGACATAAAAACAAGACACTTAAATCATGAAATAAAAGTGTGAGTAGAGTCCTAAAATCACTAATGGGGTCTATAACACCTCTTTTTTCTCAAGACAGGTGCTATATGCACCTTATCATTAAGACCAGGGGGCTTATCCGCCCTGCATCTAATAATCCATCTCATCTCCTTCTCAAGAGTATGATTAATGATATCACCACCCCTAGCATTAGTAAAGACTACCTGTAAAACACAGAACTTAAAAATATGTTCTGGACCTATTGTTTTAACATGCTTTGCTAACGCATTCGTATCACTTCCAGTCCTAATCAAATAGAGGTGCTCTCTGATCCTTTCTTTCAAGGTCCTGTTCATTTTACCTATGTAAAACGAAGGACATGCAGAGCACCTCGCCAGATAAACCACATGAGAACTCATGCAGTTAGTGTTAGTGTACAGTTTATACTCAAAATGTGTAACCGGATGTACAAATGAAGTGGTACTATCTATAAATGCACATTGATTACAACGTCCACAAGGACGTGTATTGTGATCCATTTGAGAAGCACTATTAGGGAAACTACTAAAGCTTTTATGGCATAACAAACTCTTTAAAATTGGTTTGTTCTTATATGCCACCATAGGTTTGGAACCTACCACTTCCTTGACTACCGGATCTAGGGTTAAAATTTCCCATCGTTTCTGTAAGATACCTCTAATTGCTCCTGCATCTTGGGTAAAAAACAATGGAGCTCTCAGGGTATTAGAATGACTCAAGGAACCAGATGGTATTATCTCTCCTATACTGGGGCGTTCAGAGAAGTATGGTTTAGCTGTATCTAATCTAAGTGCATCAACCTCCAACTGCATCCTATTAAAAGTGTACTCACTGTACCCTCTGTGAATGAACATATACCTCATCTTATTAAGTTCTTCTACATAGCCAATCTCAGTAGGATTCAATCTAGCTGCCCGCATAATTTGTCCCTTCATGACATTACTGAAGACATACGTAGGATGCATGCTTCGCCTATGCAGTAATGCATTCCTATAGCAAGATTTCCTATGTATACAGGTGTTCAAAAGTCCATTGGGGAGTCTAGTCAGGAGGACATCTAAGAAAGAAATAGCGTCTCTTGAATAGTTCAAGGTGAATTTCAAGAAACTGGTGGACCGATTCAGTTCCTGAAGGAACAATAACAACTCATCAACAGTACCAAACCAAATAAAATTAGTCCACAAACCTCTTGTAGAAACCTATGCGCTCCTTAAACAGGCAGGTCTGAAAAAGAAATTGATCCTCCCAACAAGCCATAACAATGTTGGCGTAGCTATTAGCACGAGGTGCCCATAGCCGCCATCATTTTATGAGTAAAGATCATCCCCAAACATGAAGACATTATTAGTGAGTATAGTTTCCAAAATAAGGCCAGTAAATCTACAAACTTACCATCAAAGTCAGATTTAGAGCGTAAGTAATTCTGAAAGAACATGACCCCAGGTCATTAGGTATAGTGGTGAATAAACTCACCACATCTAATGTGACTAATAAAAATTCACTCAAAGGGTCTATGTCTTTCATGTAAGCATAGAGTTCAACAAAACTGCTTGCTGTCCTTAAAATATGTGAGTTGCTATCAACTAAGGGCGTAAAAATATTCAAGATAAATAGACATAGGTTCAGTGAGCCATCCCTGCCCAGAGACAATAGGTCTCATGGGAGGTGGCTCAGACTGTGCTTTAGGAAGACCCTGAAAAATAGGTATCCGAGGGTTCCTAACTCTTAAATACTGATATAAATCATCAGAAATGTCATTGTTCAATAGCAACTCATCAAGCATATCAAATACTTGAAACACTTTTTCGGTAACAACCTGCATATTAATCTTACTATAAAAAGACCTTTCACTTAATAACAAGTCCATACTAGCCTTATAGTCAGTTAATTCCATCAGGACTATAGGTCCACCCTTGTCAGCTGGTCTGATAACAATATTAGGATCCATTTTCAAAGAATCAAGGGCCTGCCTCTGCTGAAAATCCAAATTCTGTCTAACCTTAAACCCTCTTTTACTCTTACCAAAATACTCATAGATATCATTCTCAACAAGACGTGAAAAAGTATCTAACAAGGGATGCAGTTGGGGTATATACACACTATTAGGTCTAAACCGGACCTGACGTGTATCACAATCTAAAGTACCAAAATCTAACTTCAATTGTATATTCCTTACGAAGGACTTCAAATCAACAATAGAGTCAACCAAATCCCCTCGTGCAGTTGGGATAAAGCTCAAGCCCTTATTCAGTAAGTCATACTCATGGGCACTCAAAGCCCTATTAGTTAAATTAATCACTAATGTGTTGCTGTCCTGTCCCACATTTTCTTCAGGGTTGGACACACAACTTCGTTCCCTGACCCTTTCCTCTTGTGCCGTCCCCGACTTACAGACCTCCCTCTCCCTAAACGCTGTGTTTGAGCTATGGGGAAAGGATAAAACACTGTCTCAGCTCTAGGTGTAATAACACCATCATTAGTACTGGTAGGAACCTTCTTTCGAACTACCAATTCAGCCACCCCCACCTGCTCACTACTGTTAGGGGATCGAACACATTCTATACTACTCGGCCATTATTTGTAACATCGCTAACGCAGGGGTGCATACTCCAAGTAGTATAGAATGTGTTCGATTCCCTAACAGTAGTGAGCAGGTGGGGCTGAATAGTTCAAGAAGGTTCCTACCAGTACTAATGATGGTGTTATTACACCAGAGCTGAGACAGTTTTAATCCTTTCCACATAGCTCAAACAGCTTAGGAGAGGGAGGTCTGTAAGTCGGGACGCACAAGAGGAAAGGGTCAGGGAACGGTTGTGTGTCCAACCCTGAAAAATGTGGGACAGGACAGCAACACATTAGTGATTAATTTAACTAATAGGGCTTTGAGTGCCCATGAGTATGACTTACTGAATAAGGGCTTGAGCTTTATCCCAACTGCACGAGGGGATTTGGTTGACTCTATTGTTGATTTGAAGTCCTTCGTAAGGAATATACAATTGAAGTTAGATTTTGGTACTTTAGATTGTGATACACATCAGGTCCGGTTTAGACCAAATAGTGTGTATATACCCCAACTGCATCCCTTGTTAGATACTTTTTCACGTCTTGTTGAGAATGATATCTATGAGTATTTTGGTAAGAGTAAAAGAGGGTTTAAGGTTAGACAGAATTTGGATTTTCAGCAGAGGCAGGCCCTTGATTCTTTGAAAATGGATCCTAATATTGTTATCAGACCAACTGACAAGGGTGGACCTATAGTCCTGATGGAATTAACTGACTATAAGGCTAGTATGGATTTGTTATTAAGTGAAAGGTCTTTTTATAGTAAGATTAATATGCAGGTTGTTACCGAAAAAGTGTTTCAAGTATTTGATATGCTTGATGAGTTGCTATTGAACAATGACATTTCTGATGATTTATATCAGTATTTAAGAGTTAGGAACCCTGGGATACCTATTTTTCAGGGTCTTTCTAAAGTACACAAGTCTCTGAGCCATCCTCCCATGAGACCTATTGTCGCTGGGCAGGGATGGCTCACTGAACCTATGTCTATTTATCTTGAATATTTTTACGTCCTTTAGTTGATAGCAACTCACATATTTTAAGGGACAGCAAGCAGTTTTTGTTGGAACTCTATGCTTACATGAAAGACATAGACCCTTTGAGTGAATTTTTATTAGTCACATTAGATGTGGTGAGTTTATTCACCATTATACCTAATGACCTGGGGGTCATGTTCTTTCAGAATTACTTACGTTCTAAATCTGACTTTGATGGTAAGTTTGTAGATTTACTGGCCCTATTTTTGGAAACTATACTCACTAATAATGTCTTCATGTTTGGGGATGATCTTTACCTACAAAATGATGGCATGGCTATGGGCACCTCGTGTGCCAATAGCTACGCCAACATTGTTATGGCTTGTTGGGAGGATCAATTTCTTTTTCAGACCTGCCTGTTTAAGGAGCGCATAGGTTTCTACAAGAGGTTTGTGGACAACCTCTTTTTTATTTGGTTTGGTACTGTTGATGAGTTATTATTGTTCCTTCAGGAACTGAATCGGTCCACCAGTTTCTTGAAATTCACCTTGAACTATTCAAGAGACGCTATTTCTTTCTTAGATGTCCTCCTGACTAGACTCCCCAATGGACTTTTGAACACCTGTATACATAGGAAATCTTGCTATAGGAATGCATTACTGCATAGGCGAAGCATGCATCCTACGTATGTCTTCAGTAATGTCATGAAGGGACAAATTATGCTGGCAGCTAGATTGAATCCTACTGAGATTGGCTATGTAGAAGAACTTAATAAGATGAGGTATATGTTCATTCACAGAGGGTACAGTGAGTACACTTTTATTAGGATGCAGTTGGAGGTTGATGCACTTAGATTAGATACAGCTAAACCATACTTCTCTGAACGCCCCAGTATAGGAGAGATAATACCATCTGGTTCCTTGAGTCATTCTAATACCCTGAGAGCTCCATTGTTTTTTACCCAAGATGCAGAAGCAATTAGAGGTATCTTAGAGAAACGATGGGAAATTTTAAACCTAGATCTGGTAGTCAAGGAAGTGGTAGGTTCCAAACCTATGGTGGCATATAAGAACAAACCGAATTTAAAGAGTTTGTTATGCCATAAAACCTTTAGTAGTTTCCCTAATAGTGCTTCTCGAATGGATCACAATACACGTCCTTGTGGACGTTGTAATCAATGTGCATTTATAGATAGTACCACTTCATTTGTACATCCGGTTACACATTTTGAGTATAAACTGTACACTAACACTAACTGCATGAGTTCTCATGTGGTTTATCTAGCGAGGTGCTCTGCATGTCCTTCGTTTTACATAGGTAAAATGAACAGGACCTTGAAAGAAAGGATCAGAGAGCACCTCTATTTGATTAGGACTGGAAGTGATACGAATGCGTTAGCGAAGCATGTTAAAACAACAGGTCCAGAACATATTTTTAAGTTCTGTGTTTTACAGGTAGTCTTTACTAATGCTAGGGGTGGTGATATCATTAATCATACTCTTGAGAAAGAGATGAGATGGATTATTAGATGCAGGGTGGATAAGTCCCCTGGTCTTAATGATACGGTGCATATAGCACCTGTCTTGAGAAAAAAGAGGTGTTATAGACCCCATTAGTGATTTTAGGACTCTACTCACACTTTTATTTCATGATTTAAGTGTCTTGTTTTTATGTCTTTTTAACTGTATTCACTGCTCTTGTTTGTAATGTTTTTGAATGGAAATTTTTAAATGGGATTTTAGCGCTTGTGTTTTTTAACTGGGAGGTATATTTTTTAGTATGCACATGATAGCTTTCAACCAATGATTTGGATTTATCTTGTATTTAAGATGTGAATGGAGGCTTTATGTTTATACTGTCTGAAGAAGCCTACGGGTGAAAGCGCTTACAGTTTTGTTCCAATAAATTGCTTTTATACTACAACAGCAGCGTTCATCATTTTTCATATGGGAGTTTGTGAATTTGCACTTGGACTGCACTTGGATTGATTAACTTTGAATTGTTTTAGTCTCAACCATTTGACCCAGCGCATGGTGACTTTGTTTATTTTTGCCATTTGTTTTATAACCATTGCTATAGCTGGTTCTTGGCTCCGTTGTCTTGGTGTATATTTTATATATCTACTATATAAGACTATACAAGAGTACCTGGCACACTGTATGCAACAAGATGTACCACCTAGCCAGAGCAGATATACATCAAGCTGATGTGTAAAGAAATATATTATCCATCACAATGAGTGTAAGATCCAGTAAATGTATTACTATTATACCACACAACTTGTTAATGGAAAACCCATGTCCAAAATATGTGCACAATTGGGACTATAGGTCACATACTGCTGTCGTACACTAACTGCGGTGGTGGTGCTGCGGTAATGTTGTCGACTCACAGTAAGATGTTGTCCTGTTCGATTCTCAGCGAAAGCATCTTTTGTGTGGAGACATGCGTGAATGGGCGTACCTTTGTTGAAGGTTGTGCGTCAGGGCTGGCAACTCGGTATGTAAAAATCTACTGCCAATCATTAGCGGACCGGAGTTCCGCTGTTGCAACCCCTAACCGGGAAAAGCTGAAAGATACAACAACTGCTGTAGTACACTATGAATGTTGCTAGATATGCAATTATATGTTTTACCACACATATGTCAAAGAACATGTTACAGACATACCCACACACACATCAGACATAATTACAGGACACAAAGGTATGACAACCCAGATAAGCTTTCAGTGTGTACTATACAGTACTGTATGTCAGTACTTACACAACCTTAATCTTGAGAATTGTAATCTGTGATGAATACAGGGACCACACAAAACAGTGGATGCAAGCAATGTGGACATACACCATACTTTGCTGTACAGGCCCAGAGCTTCAAGTAGTACTACAGTACACACAGGATTTGGATTCAACATCAGTACCAATCAATAATCATAGATGTAGTGTTTTAGCCTCCAATGACACACCCTAGTTAAAACCATGGGACTTAATCACAATGTATGCAATAGCACTTTTTCTGCCTAGCAACAGAATACACAGCTTTTGCTAGGATCAAAGCAAGGACCCATAATACCATGACATAAACAGTTTCCCACTAAGCTATCCCACAGATACATATCTTTGACGTATTCACAAACACATTGACCATCACAGTCAGTTAACAATACAGAGAATCTATTGCAACAAGTAGATGTAGGTGTGTATGAGTATATATAACTATATATATATATATATATATATATATATATATATATATATATATATATATATATATATATATATATACATATACACATCCATTGGTGTACATATACATATATATGTAGGCACATATACATTTCACATTTCATTGTGAGAATATCAATTATACAAAGGATGTGAGGTGTACAGTAATGTAATAAAATTGCACAGTCTTGGGATAAATGCATTCAAGGTGTTCACAGCCCATGTAGCTTTCGCAAGCCTCACTGGCTTCAGCATTGCAAACTGAACAAACCACCCACAGTGTTTAACCACCAGATGTCATATACCAGCACTGTATGCTGTCTTGTTTGTCACACACTAAAACCTACATACAAATATGTGCATACTAACCTTCACCAACATATATATCTCCACCCTTCACAAACAGTTGCAATATGTTCCCTGCTCTATGCACATATACAGGTGTGAATATATATGACACATATATATTTCTCCATATGTGTGTGGCATGCACACACACAAGGTGCACACTGTTGTAAGTCCCTGGAACTCACAGCTGAACTGTTGTTCCTTGCTGCAACACAAACAAGTGTCACATATGAACACACACTAACATTGGGGGGTATATATGGCTACAAATGCTATGTAAGCATACTAGACTGCTACAGCAGTTGTCAATGCTAAGCTACACTTTAATATGACTATCATGTCTGTGTTGTTATGTCACACCCATGTTTATATAATGTCAGCGTCAATCCCCCCCAACAGCCATTGGCCACACTACTGTACAGAACACAGATAACATGGATCAGATCTTTGACATTTAATGCTGAGCTACACATTTCACAGGTATGTCCCACTGCCCACAGGTACACACTGTATTGTCCATAGCAGTAGTTAACCAGAACATCTATGCATAAATAAGTACTGCTGCCACATATGAATGGTTCACATTATGTAGACTATTCTTCAATAACATCTACTACATGCCAGTAAATACATATGTGTCACATACCTTTCCTTTGTATGATTTGGTAATATTTCTTTTTCTTTTTCCTTTTATCTCTCTCTCTCTCTGTCTCTCTCTCTGTCAGTCTCTGCAATAGAGTGATTGAGTTTATTGGCAGAGATTGCAGCCTGCTTTTGTAGGTATTTGCACATGAGCATGTGAAGGCCTCTGCACCAATTAGTGGCCACCACTTGCTAATTGCATGCAGCCTGCTGATTAGTAATTGCAGTAATCACTGTTATAACAACCCAGTACTATAAATTGCTAACTCGGGTAGGCGTGGCCCTTTCAGCTTTCCAAGATGGAGGATCATCCTTGTTTGCTGTGGACATCATTGTTTAAGGCAGAAGGTTGGTATAGTTCTTATATCAGAAGCCAGGGGTGTAGCCAGAGATTTACATTTTGTACTGAGACCTAATGTTGCTGCTTCCAGTACCCACTTGTCAGTGTAGAAATGTACTCACCCCTCAAAATGCTACTCCAAGATACATGGAAAGATGTACTTTCTTTTCAACTTTTACAATTAACTGCCATACAAAGCTAGTTATAAAGATATATTCCATTGGCACAATAATTGTTTGTGAACTGCTATACTGTGAATATTCATTTACTCAGTTCTAAACAGTTTGTGCTTTTTTAGTGTTGACATTAGCACAAGCTGCTTAGAAAAACTGGACACATTTCAGTACTGTGAGTATGCTTACCTACATCCTTGGTAGACCCTGCACACACAGGTATATTCTACATTTGGGTAGGGATGCAGACATACAGAGATCGTAAGTATTATTGTGCAGATTTTATCTTGCTGGACTTAAAGGGTTGCTGTGTGAACATGTTAGTTTATCAAGGCAAGTAATCTGTCTGCGTAACTCCCAACTGTGGACCTAACCACATGGTAGCCAGAGAATAGCCTATTATTTTTTGTCTGTGCACCACACAGGTCTTTTCAGCAATAGAGCAATGGCATTGTTACAGTTGGTTGCTACCAGTACATGGCTACATCCATTTGTATTTCAGTGTTGTATTCTTACATAAGGGTATGCTTCCGAAACTCCTTCCAAAGCTATTTGCACAGTGTGTAACAGCAGAAAGGCTGATATGCCTCTGTGTTTCTGCCTCTGCCAGACCTCTCAAACACTCAGGTACATATTTGAACAGACTCAGGGGAAAGTAAGGAAAAAGTCAGGGACACCTTTAAAATGTTAGTGCCGTTAAGATAAAACATTGAGAGAATCAGAGCATATGAATTAATACACATTTTCTGAAGTAAAAGAAGTGTCTAACTCTTAATTATTGTCATTATTCATTAAGTGTAATCCATCACCTTTCTGGCCAAAGTCAGTAGTTTTAGGAGGGATTCAGAGGGACAGAGCTAAAATTTGTGTCAAAATCAGGGACATCCCTGAAAATTAGGGACAGTTTGAAGGTATGACCTCTGCCCTAAACAGATATGCCAGTGTTTGTCCTGCTGTGATACTGTGTGGGGTTGTAAAGTGATGGTGTAACATTATATCCTGCTAGAATGGCTGCTTCTCTTATCACAGTCATGTAATGTAATCCCACAACAACTGTTGGTAAAGATCCACAGAACAAGTTGTGTGATATGGCATTCCTATTTTTCCTTTACATTCACCCATTCTGATGCAAGATATATTTATTTCAGCACCAACTTTTTGTATATCTACTGTGGCTTAGTGGCACTTCATGTTGTGTAGTGTGTACAAGGTCCGGGATTCGAGAATGACAGAGATGTTTTATTTTGCTCCTGAGCAGACCAAGGGCCTTCACATACAGAGTGACTAAGACACTTTTAAGCAGTTGTAAGTGGGTTTGCGTGGGTTTGCATGATGCTTAGCAATGCTTAGCTAAGTGCAAACAAGTGCACACTTGCACAAACCCACTAACTACTGCTTAATAGTGCGTACTCCCGCTAACCCCCATGCTCATTTCTTTGAATGAAAAGAAAAATGGGGAGATAGGAAAGTGGTGAAAAAGGGACACAAAGAGGGAAAGACAGTATGTATAGTAGCTTGGGATATGCAGGACAGGTGTAGGGAAGGTCCATAGATGCCCATTTCTTTAACAGCAACAGCTGTGCATATAGAATAAATTTGGAGGTAGATATGAAACCTTCAACCCCTGAGAGAGAGGTGAGGACAGCAAAGTATGTTGTAATGCCAGTTAAATTACATTTTATGTGTCCAGTGGACATGTGTGCAAAATGGGCAGCTATGTATGGGGCGTAATTTTATTTTTGGAAGCAGATTGCCTTTTATTTTCAGGTGAGAGTGGAATGTGGGGTAGGGAAAGTAGGTCTATTTGGGGAGGTAGGTTGGGGAGATAAACATACAAGACAAACAAGATGCATACAGGGGCGGTATATAACACATGTGGTGGTGAACACCTTTGACGGGGAGGGATGTTTGGAAATCACAAGCCCATGAGCCCACAGATGGAAACAGTGGGACTGAGGTCCCCACCCATGGGCAGTCACCACTGCACCTTCACAGCCCAGAGCATGGCTGTGCTGGGGGCTGTGTCGGAAGGGCACGCTGATCCTGGAGTTGTGCCACTCGTGCCTCAAGCTGGCGTAGAGGTTCTGCAACAGAACGTTCAATCTCTCTATGCACCACAGCCCCAACCGTTCGAAGGGTGATAGATGGCCCTCCTCTGCCCATGCTTGGACGAGGGTCCAAGCCCCATCCCCTGCAGCGCTTCCACTCAAAGGTGGCACAGGGCCAATGGAGGAAGAGGTCCCAGGCTGGGCACCGGACCTGCTGGTGCCAGGTGCCATGCCCAGCTGAGGTGGGACAGGTGGGTCTGCTGGGACTGGCCTTCCCATACGAACTATGTTTTGGAGGGTTTAATAAACATATGGGTTAATAACAGTCAACAGCATTCCCAATTATTTATAACAGCATACAGACGTATTCCCATTAACTCAAAACACCAGATTTTCAACAGATGAAAAGCAAGCATAACACATGCATATATAGAACAATAGTGGACATTACAACAGCATGCAGGTTGAATTGATGGCAACAGGCCACCAATATTGTGGTATTTTAACAGGGCACATGCATAGAAATAAACGCAATTATTTATAAACCAATAGGACATATGTCCCAACAAATGTTTTGAGATTAGACATACCGATTGAGGTGTGGAATTGCATTTTTATGCAAATACAGTAGGGTGGAAAATGATAGCTTCATTAACAACTTATATATTCTTATAGTTTACACTACATTCCTATTAACTGCAGTTATATGTCCCTTACATATATTATTACACTACCCAATGTCCTCATATTGTGCAATTGGATTTTGCTAGATCATTATATACATGAGCTGTATCTTACATACAAACTGTCCAAGATGCAGATGTTACTGCTACATATTTTGAGAGTTGCTCACATACACTACTGCTAAGATGGTACACTGACAGCTCTACTTTCATATAATTATCTAGATATGTTCAGGTGAAAGTATCAGTTATATGTTAACAGCTCCCTACATTTCTGGCAACACACTGACATTTCTGGGGAACAAAATGCAAAGCTACTCATGTGCCAGATTAACCTGTACATGCTGGGCATGAACCAACAGTTGAGGGCTGTAAATATGCATAAAAGCTGCTGGCACTCCCTTCATCAACGTTATATGGGCCTACCCAAGTGTGGGTTAACACTGCTTAATACAACAGTACTATCTGTAAAATGCAACAATGCAACAACATATCAAAGAAAATGACACAGACGCACTCCAGGAATTATACTTGTATTAAAGGATTATTGCACCTTATTTATTGGGTTAAAACACTTTTTGAAGGCTCTCTCATTTATTTTATATAACAGTACATGCAGAATAAATACTAACCTGCCTGATGATGCAGCCTTTGCAACCTATCTTCATGGGCTTGCTGATTCATAGCCTAGACACCTGCAGCTATAAAGTAAATGCAGTGATATTGAGACATACCTATCCAAAGTATAGACAAGCATAGCAATTCTTAACTACTTAATACAATGGCTACTTACTCAGTACTGGGGCATTAGGCAATGCACAGGACTCCTGGATCCACTGGTCCAGTTGATCCTCCTTACGTTGCTTCAGGTCAGACTAATGGTGCCTGACCTGCTCACCAGTCTGAGAAATGCCAGTGGCACTGGTGAGATCATAAGCTAGGCTGTTCCAGCCTCTATTTTATATTGGTTGCCCTGGTACTGGCCCCACTGGAGTCTTTCCTCATGATTGTGAACAAGGAGCCAAACCATTACTTTGGTTTCCTCAATGCCACAGCATTGCACTTGAGATTGAGTGCCTTCTCCAACACCGGCCATGCTGACTGCAGAAGGGAGCTACAACCAGTTATGACAAGTATTCCCGCCTGTGGAGCTTAAATATGCCTCATTTCCTGCACTTATTTGTGATTGGCCAGTTTTGAAAAAACTCAGCTGTAGGCGCACCTGCTTAGCTGATGTTAGCAATGTTTAATATTCATTTGATAGATATGTGTCTGTTGAAAGTGCATGGTTATGAAATGCTGTCATAGTTTAGTGGTTATGTATTGTGACTATAGTGCATAGTATCCTGAGCTCGAACCCTGTCACTGCTTTTTATTTTCCTACTGGCCAGACCTGAATGGTTAAGGTACAGTAAAGGAGCTGTGACCATGTTTAGCTGACTTTGCTCAACTTTGCCCGATATTGCCCAACGTTGCTCGACGTTGCCTGACATTGTGCTGGTTAGCGCGGTGCGCAGCTACGCACAAAGACATTGCACTTGTTAACGCGCTGTTTATCTATGAGCAATTGGTTTTAAATATGCTAAATACTGCTAAATTGTGCTTAGCAGTGCTTTATATTGCTTAAAATAAGTTACTCATGCCTCAGAATGCATAACTATTTCACCTTTATATATATATATATATATATATATATATGTATATATAATTCTTTCACTACTACATATAACATTTGCATGCTTTTTACAAAACTTATACATGATAAATGTCAGGAAATATTTTTGTATACAGATTTCCAAGACAAAATGGAATGTGCAGTAGTGGGACTCGAACCGGGAATGCCTCCTCTTTGTGCACAGGCTCTAACAACTACACTATCGCTATTTTGTCTAATTTGCATATTTTATTCTTATTATCCTCTTCGGTGTCTAAGCTGCTAACTGTATCTAAGCAATGGGCAATCCCGGGCAAACACGTGCAAATACGGGCAGCTATATTGGAAATAAAGCAAAAATAAATACATTTCTTTTCATTTTTAAATTTGTACGAGGTTTAACATATGGGGGAGTGTAGTGTTACAATTTACACATGTGAGCGGACTCGCTCATGTAACTCAACATTTCTTGGGTTTTGTTGGTGCAGGGGTGTGGATCTTTGGGCTGCTCGGCAGTCCGACATGCTGCCTACACTCATCCATGCTCCATGTAAGCTTTAGAGTTGAGGCAGCGTGCCCTCATTAATATGCATGGCGCGCTGCCGTCATACTCTTAGACTGGTGTTTCTTTGTAAGACTAATCTAGTCTTACACAGAAGATTAGTAAATCCTGGGGCATGACTTAATATTGTATTAAGGGCATAGCTAAAGTTATTCGAAGTATCTCAAAGTGTGTAAAAGTGTTTTCAGTGTGTGCTTATTAATGTGCACATTTTTTAAAGAGTTTATTGTGTGTGAAGTGCAACTATTTCATGAAAGACAGTCAAAGTATAGCCATTTCAAAAAGTTTCTTGTGCTAGGTGTGTCTATTCGCAAAGTGCCGCCATTACAGAGTGTTTCTTGTACTGTACAGAGTTGCCTAGCAAGGTACCGACATTTTGGGGACATTTTAGTGTGCTGTATGCAGTAATTCACAAAGTGCAACTACTTAGAAAGTTATTGAGTTTTGGGCAAAAGAGGTCAAGTTTATTTGCGTTGTGCAGTTATTTGATGGTTCTTACACTGATAAGAGCTGATTTATTGCAAAACGATATTACACAAGTATTACAGTGCCCGAGAGTTTATTTCACTCACATCGTAAAGTTGTTTGAGATGTTTATTAAAATGATGATAGATGACATTAGGAAAATCATAAATGACTTGAGCATTGCAAAACCATATTACAAGAAAGTTAAAGCGCCCAAAAAGTTTATTTCGCAAAGTCCAATTATTCAAAGGTACTATGAGTATATCAGCATTATTTTGAAAAGCCGAAAAGGTATAAATTCAGAAGTACAAGGGCATTGGACAAAGTTACAAATACTGGCATAAGTTTCTGGCATATGTGCATGAGTATACATTTGTGCTTATTTGCGAAATCCTTCACTGGTATGTGTTAATATGGCAAACAGATTTTGAAAGCCCCTACCACTTTAATTTGATCAGAATATTGCAGAGAATTGGAGAATATTTGAGCAAGAACATAATATTTTTATACAACAGCTTATGCAGATAGAGATGCACGCACCAGGCCATTCATTTTGCTAAACCTAGCTGGGTCAGAGGCCATAGAAAGGGAGCATTAATTTGTGTATGCCCCAGTAGTATATGAAGGAGAAGGTGAACACCATCATATTGTTGTACAGGCTGAATCAAGAGAAGATGCAGAGTGTTTGAAGTGCAAATTCAGAGAACTATGTAAACCCTAGTCAAATATTACATTAGAGAGGCATTGTTTTAAATGAGAGATCAGAAACCAGGGGAAATATTTTCAGCTTATAGAACTGACCTGAAAAACAAAGCTAAAACGTGTCGGTTTGGTGACTTAAAAGATGAGCTGATAAAGGATAGGCTTGTGTGTGGTATTAACAGTGCTACTGTGAGAAATATTTTACTTTGTGACAGTGATTTAACATTGAGCAAAGCTACAGAGATTTCTCAATTCCATGAAGTTACAGAAAAACACACAAGTATGCTTGTAAGTGACAAGAGCATGGTTTCAGTTGGCTCCAGAGCAAATGTAGATAGTATGCAACATGTGGCAGACAAAAGTAGACCCAAGCACGTGGCAGCTATGAGATTTCCAGGGAAGACACATAGCTTTCCAGCAAGTTCAAAGAAAGGAGTTTGCTCCAGCTCAGTGCAGTGCAAGCATGAATCAGCAAAACCCAAGTCCAGCTTTATTGTTAACTGTCACAATTGTGGTGCAAGTCATGAGTCTAAAAGAGAAAAGTGCTTAGCATATGGTCAGTAATGTAGCAAGAGTAAAAAATGGAACTACTTCCAAAAGTTTTGTAAATCAAGTAAGCCTCACACAGTTGTAAAGAAAGGTCAAACAAAGAAGCAAGTTTATCAAGTAGAGCCGAAACAGACAGCTTTCTATGTAAATAGTGTACCAGTGCTTGATGAAAGAGTTGATGCAGTGAATTTATTAACAAGGAGCGAAGTGTTTTGTACTGTCCAGATTAATGGAAAATCCGTAGAGCTTAAAGTAGACACTGGTTCAAAGTGTAATGTTATATCAGCAGAGACATTTGCTAAAGTGAGAACTAACGAACAACTCAATGTAGCCAGTAGTGCGAGACTTTTTGCTTATGGAGGTGAAGAAATTCAAACTGAAGGTTCAGTGATGCTTTCATGTTATTTGGTCGAGAACTGTTACAACTTGTTATTCTATGTAATCCGAAGACGAGTGCAATGTTTACTGGATCTTAAAGATAGTTTAAGAATGAATCTTCTTTCTTTTGCTAAAGAAGTCCATGATGTAAGTGCATTTCTGAGTTCTAATTTTTCTGAAGCCATTTTCTCAAGAGTATGCTGATGTTTTGATGACAAGTTAGGCAAACTTCCAGTTGTGTATTCCATGACGTTAGACCCCGAGGTCGCTACAGTAGTCAGATCAGCAAGAAGAGTTCCGATAGCTATGCAGGATAAAGTTAAGACTCAGTTGGATAAAATGGTACAACAAGGTGTGGTTTGTCCAGTCACAGAGCCAACTGAATGGGTGTCACCCATGGTAGCAGCTCACAAAAAAGGCCCAGATGAAATCAGAATATGTATTGACCCAAGAGATCTGAACAAAGCATTAAAGTGACCGTATTATCCAATGTGTGCAGTTGAAGAGGTTGCAGCCTTAATACTGAATGCCACTGTTTTCTCTGTCTTGGAGGCAGAGAGTTCATTTTGATAAGTGATGCTTGATCGCAAATCTTCATTTCTAACTACTTTTGGTACTCTGTTTGGCAGATAAAGATTCTAAAGGATGTCATTTGGAATAAATTCTGCAAGTGAAGTCTTTCAGTGTCCAATGGAGCAAATTTTTTTGAGTTATCCTTCTACCATAATAGTAGATGATTATTGGTTGGAGGCAATGGTGAAGCAGAACATGACAGAAATGTGAAGAAAGTTCTAGACAGAGCATGTGAAGTAAACTTAAAGTGCAGTCCTCTGAAATGTAAATTTAGACTTCCAGAAGTTACATACGTAGGGCATTTGTTCATGAGTAGAGGCTTAAGACAAGATCCGACCAAGCAAGCAGCTATTCTTGAGATATCAGCACCAGATAATGTACAAGCTCTACAACATTTTCTAGGCATGGTCAACTATTTAGGCAAGTTTATACCAGACTTCAGTGAGTTGACAGCACCTTTAAGAGAGCTAACATGCAAAAATGTTGCATGGTCATAGCTGGAACAACACCAGAAGGCATTTGAAGACCTTAAGCAGAAAACTGCCACCCCATCTATCCTTAAGATACTATGATGTGAACAAACCAGTTACTCTTTCCTGTGATGCTTCAAAATTTGGTCTTGGTGCAGTTATACTTCAAGAGCGCAGACCAGTAGCCTATGCATCTAGAACTCTAACCCAAACTGAGATGCAGCATGCTCAGATTGAGAAGGAGCTTTTGGCAATAATATTTGCATGTTCTAAGGTTCATGACTATATTTATGGTGGAGCTATTCAGATTGAAACAGACCACCAACCTCTAGTTACTATTCCAAAGAAGCCTATGCATCCTGCTCCAGTGAGATTACTAAGAATGATGCTGAAATTGCAAAAGAACTATTTCAAAATGGTCTACACAAAAGGCAAATTGCTCTATCTGGCTGATACCTTATTCAGTTTGCCCAGAAGTACGACAGAACAGCGTGACACAGAGAATTTTGACTTTGATGTGATGTCAGTTTGTAATATTTCTACCACTAAACTTGATGAATTGAGAGATCACACTCAGACTGATCCAATTTTGCAGAAGCTCAATCACTTCATTAATGTTGGATAGCTGTCAAAGCAATCTAGTGTACCACCTGAAGTGCAAACCTATTTTCCTTACAGAGATGAATTCTTGATGGAAGATGTTATTATTTTCAAAAGTCCTAACATTGTTGATGTTCTTCGTGTTTCACTGTTGCAGTCATTACATTTGGGTAATCTGCTGGCAGGTTGCCCTCAGTCGGCCTGATTAACAAAGTCTTGGGTCCTGTGTCGGTTGCTGTCCCTTCTTCCATGACGTCAGGTCGTCAGGGGTATAAAACATGCAGTCGAAGCCATTACATTAGTCTTTCTTGCCACACGGTGCCCGAAGCAGAAGCAGTTCGCAAGTGCCGGTCGGCCGACACCTGAAATTTTTGTTTTCGAGTTTCAGAACCGAAGTCTTCAACTAAAAGCTAAGTACCCCATTGGGGAAACTTTTTCTTGCTCCTTACCGATGTCAGTAAAAGTTAATAATTGCATTACTTGTGGGAAGCAAGTACCTCATAAGGATTTTAATTTGTACTGTATTCCTTGCCCAGGCCCTGATAATAACGTACTTTGTTGTCGGTTTTGTGCTAGATTTAATCAACGCACTATTAGATGTCGGTATATTTTTGCTTCTGAATATTTCGGCTCATGATTTAACTATCCAGAAATGATGTCGGCTAGCAATCCGACTACTGGAATACCTAAAAAATGCAAAGAAAAAAACAGAGACAGGCCATCAAAGTCCAAAACTGACGATGACGCTTCTCCTAAGCAAGTTACTAAGTCACCGGTACTCAGTGAGGCTCTTTCGCAGCCCCTGATGCCCGCTACTTTTGATTCGCAGGCCTCTACTGAGACCCATTTGGAGTTCGGTATGCTGCGAGATGCTTTAAGTATTTAACCCGCTGATGTCTCTACCTTAGATGGGTCCAGAGCCGCTGTGCGGGCACCAGCTTCTGAGGGTGTTTTTAGGCCTAAAGATTTGTATATTAAACTGACGCCATCTTCAAAACTAAGGCCAAAATCTACTTCTATGTCTAAAAAACTGACACTTCGGCCATGTGTGCAGGCCCCTATGCCTAAAAAGCAAATGATCAAAATGGCTGAAGATCTAATTACCTTGATCAGGGGTAGCAAACCCCCTTCTGCTAAGAGGCCTAGGCAAGACATTGATTATGAGTCTTCTGATCAGGATTCTATTTCTTCTGATTCTTCTACTGAACAGGATTTATCTATACCTACATATGAGGACTCTGATGGAGAAGATTCCATTCCTTCTGCTTCTCCCCCTGAGGATTTCTCTTTTGGAGAAACTTTACATACCTTAAGGGAACATTTCCACTGGGAAAGTCAGGATTTCTCTGAATCTAAAAAGAGACTTAGGGACATTATTCTTCTTTCTCAGTATAGGTCTTTGGCTATACCTCCTGTTCTAGACATTGTTGATGATATTTTTTTAGAATCTAGTATGACTCCTGATTTTCTGCCTCCGGCTCCTAGTAAGCCAGACAGATACTACAGGGTTCCTGACTCCCACAAATTCCTTTTCAAAAAACCTACTGCTGATCCTAAAACCATTTCTCAGGGTCCCAAGGGCATTAAGGCCTCTACTGCTAAAAATCCTACCCCTTCTGATAGAGATTCCAGGGCACTGGATATATGGGGTGAGAAGGTTTACACATCTGCAACCTTGGCAATCAGGGCTTTAAACTGTCAATTTTGTATGCTTAAATATCAACAGCATATCATGGGACTACTTAAGCAGAAAATTATGTTAATCGCTGACTGTGTGGAAAATAAAGATTTGTAGGATTTATTACATTCAGCTGAACAAGTTGGAAAACATACTTTGCAATGTGGTTTTGATTCCTTGGAGGCCTCTTGCAGGGCTGCTGCAACTGGATCTGTGCTAAGAAGGCATGCTTGGCTCAAAAAGCAAACTCTGCCTGACCATGTTAAAGCAAAATTGTTGGATGCTCCTTTACAACAGGACCGTCTCTTTGGTAATAAGGCTGAAGAAGTGTTAAAAAAGATGGAAGATAAAGCTAAATCTATGCAAACTGTGAAAGATTTCTTACAAGTGCAATCTCCAAGATTTAGTAGGCACTGGCCTACTAAGAACTGGTCCTATCTAGTCCTTTTGAGAGCCGCTTAAGTGAAATCCAGACATTCCAAAGGCTCCAGGTTTCAGTCACAAGGAACTTTTAGAACAAAACAATGGGGTGCCTACACCTCCAAATCTGGAAACAACAAGGCACCTCCCTATGGTAAACAGTCTCAATGGCTTCCCTCTACAATCACCAAGCACTTACCTTTTAGCCGCCCCTTTGGGGGGAAAACTGACACTTCATGCATGAAACTGGCAACTTATTATCCAGGAAAAATGGGTTTTAAATAAAGTATCCCAGGGATATAAATTTAATTTCCACACGTTGCCAATCCCAAACGGATGGCCAGATCTGCCCCCAAATCAGTGGGCAGAGGCCCAGAAACAAGTTCTGTCCCTCATGAACATGGGGGCTATTCAACCAGTACCAGAAGAGGAAAAGGGACAAGGTTTCTATTCAAGACTTTTCCTGGTGCCCAGAAAAGACAAATCATGGCGTCCAATTCTGGACTTATCCACTCTAAACACATTTCTGGACATTCCAAAATTCAAGATGCTGACTCTTCAACAGTTACTACCTATGCTAGGCAAAGATGCCTGATTGGTAACTCTAGACTTAAAAGGGGCGTACCTGCATATCCCAATCAGGGAATCTTGCAGAAGATACCTCCGCTTCAAAGCAGGCTACTTGCATTACCAGTTCTCTGCACTGCCCTTTGGCTTATCTACTGTGCCCAGGGTCTTCACAAAGTGCCTGGCTCCAGTAATTGCATTTTTCAGGCAAAGAAATATTCAAATATATCCATACCTGGACAATTGTCTAATTCAGGCAGAACACAAGGACATTCTACAAAAGCATCTGGCATTTGTAAAAAGGGTTCTAACTTGTCTAGGGTACACCATAAACAAAAAAAATTCACAACTGGTACCCTCTAAAAAAAATTACATTCCTGGGTGCAAGCTTGAATACAACTGCCCAGATGATTTAACTTATGCCAGAAAAGCAAATTCAATTGGTGACTTGCTTTAAACAGGTGGCCACAAAAACCCTGATATCTGCAAGACAAATTCTGCAAGCCTTGGGGTTCATGGCCTCCTGCATTCTTTTAACTCCATATGCAAGACTGCATATGAGGAAACTTCAGTGGTACTTAAAAAGTGTATGGAATCAACATTGTCACAGCCTGTAAACAATGATTCCTATCATACCTTGCCTGCAACTAGAGTTCCTATGGTGGGCAGAGGCCTGGCACAAAAACAAGGGACTGCCATTCACTCCACCCCCTGCCACCCAAACCCTAACAACAGACGCATCAGACTATGCTTGGGCGGCCTCCTCTGGCAGGAAAGTGCATTTACGGGAAATGGAGCCCAAATCAAGTGCACCTACATATCAATCAGAAAGAGATGCTAGCTGTACAGAATGCACTGACAACCTTCAAGGACTTACTTCATCCAGGACAATTAATGATAAGGACAGACAACACCACAGTTATGTGGTACATAAACAAGCAGGGGGGTACACATTCTTACCCCCTTTTCAGACTAGCCATGGCATTGTGGAACACGGCCTTGACCTACCAAATACAACTACAAGCTCAATTCCTGCCAGGAAAGCTAAATCCTCTGGCAGACGAACTAAGCAGAAATCTTATGGACTCACACAAATGGAAACTGGAACCACAAGTTTTCAGCATGTTGACATGCAAATGGGGGAGTCCAGACATAGATCTTTTTGCCTCACCCCAGAACTATCAGTTGGACAAATTCTGCACAAGAATTCATCACAAAAAAGCTTGGAAAGTGGATGCTCTATCATTCAGCGGGAAAAAACTATCAGTCTATGTTTTTCCCCCTCTGCCTCTGCTCTCCAAAGTTCTACTAAAAGTCAGACAGGGCAAACCAAAAATGATTCTGATTGCTCCAGACTGGCCTCGCCGACACTGGTACCCACTCCTGTGCAATGTGTCACACCTTCATCCATGGCACCTGCCTCAGACACCCTACCTACTGTCTCAGCAGAACTACCAAATTCTGCACACACAGCTCCAAACTTTGAATCTTGCAGCTTGGCTAATCATCTAATTTCACCCTTGTCATCCCTCAGCAAACCTGTGATGGATGTCATTTTGGAGGCTAGAAGGCCTAGTACTAGAAAATCTTATGCTGACAAGTGGAAAAGATTCTGTGCCTGGAACCAATCACAAGGAATAAGCACAGCAATGCCCAATATTCCTCAGATTCTGCAATATTTATCTGAGATGCTTCACAAGGGCCTATCTTTTTCTTCCATAAATATCCATGCCTCAGCCATTTCAGCTCATTACAACACAGAACCTCCCCTCTTCTCTCACCCTCTGCTAAAGCAGTATCTCAGAGGGGCCAAAATTTTAAACCTCCCAGGAGAGCACCAACTCCTGCATGGGACCTCAATTTTGTTTTGGAAAAACTCACTCTCCCTCCTTTTGAGCCATCTGCTACTGCAGACCTAAAATTTCTCTCCTGGAAAACAGCTTTCCTTTTAGCAGTCACTTCAGCTAGAAGGATTTCAGAATTACAGGCTCTTATGGCAGTGGAGCCTTTCATTATATTTCATCCGGACAGGGTGGCTCTCAGGACCAATCCATCTTTCATGCCTAAGGAGGTATCCAGTGTGGCTCTTAATCAGACCATTCATCTGCCAACCTTCTTCCCCAATCCACAGAACAAGGGTGAGCAGATTCTGCATTCATTGGATGTACACAGACAACTTAGATTCTACTTATAGAGGACAAAATCTCTAAGAAAATCTGAACCGCTATTGGTGACATTTGCTACAGGGGCAGAAGGAAAGGCTATTTCAAAGCAGACCATTTCCAAATGGATAAGCCATTGTATTTGTTTCTGCTATATACACCATTGTAAAACTATTCCCAAGGGGATCAGATCTCATTCCACCAGGGCTGCATCTACTTCTGCAGCCTTTCTCAGAGGGGTTCCTACCAGAGACATTCTAGAAGCTGCTACCTGGAGCTCAGTTCATACGTTCACCAAACATTACCATTTACTTCTCTTCTCTAAATCCAGAGCTGGCTTTGCCACTGCTGTCCTGCAGGGCCTTTTAGCTTCTCCTAATTCTGTATAAATCCATCCTCCCAACCATAGCTTTGGGATTCTACCCAAATGTAATGACTGCAACAGTGAAACATGAAGAACATAGTACAGTTGTGTACACTTACCATAAATGTAGATGTTCGAGTGTATTCACTGTTGCAGTCCTGGTTACCCACCCTCCAGCCCCGTTTTTCTCTTACTATATACCTCCTTTCTTTTACTATGCTTAAAAGCCTTATTGCTGTATTTGCTTTTGATTGTAGGTATATGTTTTGTGTTTTAACTGATATATATATATATATATATATATATATATGTATATATATATATATATATATATATATATATATATATATATATATATATATATATATATAAATATATATATACAGATATATATATATATATATATATATATATATATATATATATATATATATATATATATATATATATATTCCCCATTTGGGGAGCACCTAACATCTGGGGCAAGAAAAACTGATGTAATGGTGTTGGCTGCATGTTTTATACCCCTGATGACCTGACATCATGGAAGAAGGGACAGCAACTGATGCAGGACCCAAGACTTTGTTAATCAGGCCGACTGAGGGCAACCTGCCAGCAGATTACCCAAATGTAATGACTAAAACAGTGAATACACTTGAACATCTACATTTATATCAAGTGTACGCAACTGTACTTTCCTGCTTCCTTACAACAAGAATATATTCAGATTTTGCATCATTGTCACCCTGGATCTGCATCCAATAAGAGAAGAGTGAGATAATTAGTATTTTGGCCTTTATTACTAAAATACAATGATAAAGCTCTTTCTTCTTGTTCAGTATGCAATAGTACTAGACCGCATTTGCAAAGAGAACCACTTCAGCTAAGTCCAGTTGCTGAACTACCTTGGTCAACAGTTGCAGCTGATATCTTTGAGTGGAACAATCAACACTACATAGTTTTGGTAGACTCTTTATCGAATTGCTTTGAGATTGATCTACTACCTAACTTAACATCCACTGCTGTTATCACTAAGTTGAAATGTCATTTCTCAGTTCATGGTAGTCCACACAAAGTTCTTTCTGACAATAGTACTCAATTTACTAGGCAGTTGTTTCAGAAATTTACAAAACAATGGGACTTTGTACATGCCACTAGTAGTCCTGAATATCCGCAGTCAAATAGTCTAGCTGAACGTGCAGTACAGAATGCAAAGCAGTTACTTGAAAGGTGAAAGTGTGGCATACCAATGTGTTCTTGAATTTGCTTAATCTCAGAAACATACCGGCCATCAACAAACAGTTCTGTGGAAACTAGAACTCTCACACTTTCTTCTAGTCACTCTTGGTGTTCCCCAGGGCACCATATTAGGCCCACTACTTTTCACCCTCTACACCAACAAGCTCTATTCCTCCACTCCCAATGCATCTGTTGTACCGCATGCAGATGATTCTATGTTAATTTGTGCATCTTCCTCTCTACAGGAACATCACATATTAACACAGGAATGTTTCCTCTCTATTGAATCATGGCTATCCAATATCAAACTTATCCTAAACCCTGATAAAAGCAAATTACTACTCTTTAAATCTAGTAGGGCCACCTTATCAACTACAACCTGTCATATAATATCCAGAAACAAAACAACTGTCTCCCCCACAGAACATATCAAACTCCTTGGTGTAGAGATTGATAACAATCTAAGATTTAGTATTCACACATCTCCCAGACCACCAAGAAAGTCCACAAAAAAACGAGGTACCCTCTATAGAAATAAATAATTCCTTACCCAATAAACCAAGGCAACCAGAGCTCACAGTCACCTTGTTGCTACCCTCCTCTATGCCTCTCCTATTCTTACCAACCTTAGAAAATCAGACCTAGCTAAGCTGAACTCCTGCTACAACAAAATTGACAGATTCACCTCAGACTCTCCTTTTAGATCACACCACTGCTCATCCCTGAAACGGCTCAACTGGCTTCAACTTCCCCAACTGTTACACTACAATCAGCTCTCTCTGGCACACAATTCTGTATCAACCCGAAAAAATCCTGCATTACAAAACCTACTTCTCCCCCACAGCAATAACAGGACTCTGTGATCCAGTAACAAATTTATGCTCACTGTTACCAAATCTAATAATAAAGCAGGGGACTCCCTCTTCTCAAATTATGCAACTAAAATCTGGAACAAACTACCCAGTCATATACCTTCACACAGTTTAAAAAATCTTTAAAAACCCATCTCATTAATAACTGGCTCTGCTCCTGTACTACACCATGTTAGACCCTCCTTCATTATGCTCACCACTCCAAATCTTTCCTGAAAATTCTTATACCTCACAATGCTTTAATAGGTCAATGTCCTAGGACTGTATATTTGCACAAAATGTAGTATAACTTGAGATCTTTTTTCTGGTTTACACTTTAACAAACCAATCCAGCTGCTCACTCCAACAATTATCCTGGTGCTTCCTTATACTTCATCCTCTAGTAGTGATGTATTATCTCTCTATTTGGACTAATAGTGTTGTTATGTCCATTTTAGTTACTTGAGTTGTTTTTGACTTAATTTTCCATGCAAAAGTTGTAATATACTATATACTATTATATTTGACTGTAATTTTTGTCTGACATTTTTACTTTGCTAAATGTGTCATAAGCTATATACTGTTTATGTTTTTTCTTACTTATGTAGCTTTTCTCCTCAGGCCTCCACTGAAACTGGACCTGTTCCAGATAACTGTCCTGTTTAACAAATGTAAAATAAATGAATAACTAAATAATAGTGCCCTGTGATGATATTCTTGGCTCACCTGTTCAAAGACTACTTTCCAGGCAAACTAGAACTACACCACCCATTACTTACAGTCTATTGAAGCCTAAACCTAAGAACAATAAAACCAGCAAGGCTCAATTGGTTAAGAAGCGTAATATCCAGAAATCTAGTTACAATCGACTGAGCAGATTACTTTGTCCATTGAGAGAAGGAGAGATGGTATGAATCCAGACAAAGAAAGGTTTTGATTGAAATGGACAGATTACAGGCATCTGTGGTGGTGCAGCGGTAGCATTGTCGCCTCACAGTAAGATGCTGTCCGGTTCATTTCTCAGCTAGAGCATCTTCTGCATGTAGATATGCGTGAATGGGCATACCTTTGTTGAAGGTTGTGCATCAGGGCTGGTAACTCAGCATGTAAAAATCAACTACTAATCATTAGCGGACCAGAGTTCTGCTGTGGTGACCCCTAACCGGGAAAAGCTGAAAGACACAAACAAACAGGCATCTGTGCCAAGCAAAGATCCTACCTGGTACACTCTGAGGGTGTGGAATATAGGAGGAACTATAGACATCTTCTTTCTGTACCAGAATCATCACCATTGCAACATTGTTTCTGTGATGCAGACTTCAAATCTAAGAGTGAATCAGACACTGTTTTCATATCAGAATGTGTTCAAAATTCTGATTCCATTCCAAAAAATGACCCAGACATTCCACAAGTCAAACATTTTGCAGAGACAGTTCCAGTTGCTAAATCTATTTCCTAGTTTTATGCCACATGATATGGATGAGTTTCAAAGCCTAGTGTGAAATACGCCACGAAGTGGACTTGATTGTATATATATACATGTGTACTTTGTGTGATGCATGACAAAGAATTACCTGTGATTTCTGCATGCTAAATAGACTCATAGCATTGTATGATCTATTTCTCAAATAGGAAGGATGTAGATCAGAATGCAAGTGAAGTGTGCTGTATCTTTAAGAAACATGTCAAGGCTGTACGTGCACATATAAATTCCAGACATGTGCACTCCCTAGTGCTATTTTGTATGAACAGCCAGAGAGACAGCATGCATGATACAGTTGTTAGTTTGTATATGTTACTTAAGTTAAGGTCAGTAAACTTCTAAAGTGATGTGTTTGTATAAAATAAAGCTGCTTGAACAGAACCCACAAAGACTCTTCTAATGTGTCCAAAGTAGGAGAGTGACAGGGATCAAACTAATCCTCCTTCAGAAAAACAAAAGAAATGTTGACACCTACTGCACCAGTGACACTCCACTCTCCATCTAGTCTGACATCAAAGACCTGACTCTGAGCACTTTGTGTGATGATTCCCTCTCCTTTGATCATCATGTAGCAACTATAGTCAAAAATCCTTCCATATATCCTAATTTGTCATCAAGGGCATCTTTTCCACACACCGAAGTTATTATTTCCCTGTACTTTGCCTAAGTTAGACCCATTACAGATTGTAATGCACCATTTTCAATGTATTTCATTAAAATATATCAACAAACCCAAAAGAAATCAGAGGTTCCTTATGAAATGAATCCCAGGTCTCAGAAAAGGTTAGAGTCACTCTTCCTGTACTCAGTGTCATATAGACTCTTGAGGGGAGACCTGTACACTGATTCCTGTACCCTCACAGATACTATTATCTGAGACCTTCTTATTGCTGATGTATCAGACAGTACAGCCAACACTAGACCATGAGATCTGAGTTTTCATCATGGAATAAATAAAATTAAATGGAGAGATAGGTTCATCTCCCAGTGCCTCTTCTTGCCCTGGAATAAGCTTCCCTTGTATGTGAAGTAGTATGGTTCCTTATCTGTCCTCAGACATAGCTCAGACAATACGATAGGTACTGTAAAATGCACCCTGGAGCTTACAGGCATCACCTACTGCGAAATCTTGGTAGAGCCTGAGGGTGGTTATTGACAAGGCACGCATGGCCTCTGGTCTAATAGCCTTGTGTTTCCTGTGATTCCTACTGGGTTAATATGATAGCCCCATTTCTAAAACTGATGTTTGGCACCAGCTTGCTAGGGCAGCAAGTGATGTTACAGGCATCATCTGCTTTGGTGAACAGTGCCAGAATAAGTACAGAGGCCTGTGGGGTGTTACCCCAACCTGCTCCTGCAGTGGAAGGCAAAGATTATGTTAAGAAGATCTTGGATGATAGGATCCCAAAGGGCACAATAATCAGTGCACAGGTATCCGCTCAAGAGTCTATATGACATTGAGTACAGGGAGAGTGACTCTAACCTTTTCTGAGACCTGGGATTCTTTTCATAAGGAACCTCTGAGGTCTTTTGGGTTTGTTAATATCTTCTAGTGAAATACATGGCAAAGGGCCAAGATTATGTTAGGAAGACAGCATGCTATAGTAAGCACTGTGTATATGACTTATCACTGTGTTTTCTGGCTATTGCCTTCTGCTATCTGTGATTCCCATGCCCTGGACCAGCAATCAAGGAGCCTCAATCCTCGCCACTAACACCAGTGAGGGATGTCTCATATAGGAGGAAAGGATAACAAATACACACAGTAAAAGGCAATTTCCCTTAAGAGCACACAGAGATCACAGTCAGTCCAGGGCTGGATGCTCCCTTGCTCTCCAGGTCCCCAGTAAAACTCCCCACTGGCACAACTATAGGGTCCAGATCTCAGCCTAGTGGGTAAGCTAAAACCTCCAGCACCCTCTCTGTCCAACCAGTGCTTCGTGACCCTGACCAAGTAGCTGACACCCACACCCACACACATTTTGAGAAAAGTTTATACAACTACACAGACACTCCTGGAAAAGAGTGGCACAGGTTCTCCAGCTGTGTGCCCCTTTTACCCAGACTATATAGTAGTACCACTTGCCACCACCCACTAATATTTATCATCTACTCAAAGGCCCTTAAAAGGGTGTCCAATTATTACTGTGCAATATTATTATCCAATTGGTAGTAAAACTAAACAGTCAAGGCTTATTAGAGTGACTTGGTCAGTAATCATTATATGCAATGTACTCCAGAGCTTAAATTATCTCTACACAAAACAGCCACAGTTGAAAGGTTTTAAAATATTCAATAATAAATAATAAAAACCCAAGACAATACTTCTTACTACACAGTGCTAGTCAAGAGTTCAGAGATCACAAAGAAATACTTAAAATAATTCAGTAGTAGGGGTAAGCATCTGACTCTGTGTGACTACTTAATTTCCTGTAGTCCACACAGAACCTGGTGCTGCCATCCTTTTTTGGCACCAGCACCACTGGGGAGGCCCAGGGACTGTTGGACTCTTGAATCACCCTTAGTTCCAACATCTCCTGTGCTTCCTCCCTCAGAGTCTGTTTGACTCTCTCAGGCACTCTATATGGGGCCTGCCTAATATGCCTTTGGGGTCCTGTATCCACCTGGCACTGCCCCAGGTGGATGCGCCCTAGTTTCCCAGCAAACATGTCCTCAAATTCCTGCAACACTACTCGGATTTCTCAAACCTGGGTAGGAGATAGCTGCTGGGACATTGCTACCCATTCCACTGAGGTCTCAGCCCAAGGCTCACTGAGGAGATCAGTCCCCAGATCTCCCTCTGACTCCTTCTGCAATCCACTGCAAATCCTCAGCACAAGGGCCTCCCTATCATGTTAAGGTTGCATCATGTTAACATTGTACAGTTTGTGCCCATGCCTTCTGCCTAGCAGTTACACCATGTAGTTAACATCACTTACCTTTATTACCACCTTCTAGGGTTCCTCCTAAGCTGCTTGCAGCTTCTTGTGTCTCGCAGGAATGAGAACCATTACCTGCTGCCCCACAGCATACTCTCTAGCTCGAGCATTCCTACCATACCACAACTATTTCTGTTGGACTTCTGCCAGGTTCTCCTGGGCCAAGCCCATGAGTTTCCTGAGCCTTGTCCTGAGGTTTAGGATGTATGCCACAACAGACTCCTTGTGAGACCCGCACTCACCTTCCCACTCATCTCAAATTAAGTCTAGAGGTCCCTTCACCCTATGCCCATACAGCAACTCAATAGGTGAAAAACCTGTGGATTCCTGGGGAACTTCTCTGTAAGCAAAAAACAGATGGGGCAAATATGTGTCCCACTCCCTCTTAAACTGATCTGCAAATGCCCATAGCATGGACTTGATTGTAGAGTTTAACCTCTCAACAAGACCATTAGTCTGGGGATGGTACGGGGTGGTCTTCATGTGCTTCACCCCACAGGACTTCCACAGACAAGCCAGCAGGTCTGACATGAAATTGACACCTCGGTCAGTCAGTATTTCTTTTGGGAAACCTACCCTGCTGAAAATCTCTAACAAAGCATTTGCCACCTTCTCTGCCTCAATGGAGGACAAAGCCACTGCCTCAGGGTATTGTTTAGCATATTCCACTACCACTAGGATATACTTTTTCCCTGTGGAACTTGGCGTACTCAGGGGACCCACAATATTCATAGCTACCCTCTGAAATGGCTCCTCAATCACAAGCAAAGGCATCAAAGGAGCACTCACCTTGCCTCCTGCCTTGCCTACCTTTTGGCACTGCTCACAGGTCTTGCAGTACCCTGTTACATCTCTGGAAATTCCTGGCCAATAGAAGTTCTGCATAATATACCTCTGTGTACGTTTTATGCCCATATGACCTGCAAAGGGAATATCATGGGCTATGGCTAGAAGTGCCAGATGGTAGGCTCTAGGCACTACCAATTGCTGTACTTTCTCAAATTCTAGCCCTCCTCAGGGGTCCACTCTCTGTATAGTAACTCTTTGTCAGAGTATACTGATCCCCCCTTTCCTTGAGAATCAGGTGCCTCCCTAGCTACCTACCTCAGGCCTTGCAATGTAGGGTCTGAGAGCTGAGCCTGTCTCAACTCTCTCCTTGTAACCCTTCCCAGCTTCCCTTCCACAGGAAGTCTGGCATCCTCTGACAGTGGTGACTCACTGTCAGCCTGGGTAATACTACTCACCTCTACTTTTGCAGTCACTCTGTCCAAGGGAACATCAGTACCCACATGCAGCTGTGGCTCACATTCAGTCTCACTGCTACAGAGTAGCTCCCTCCCTGAAGTAACCACCTCAGCAGTCCTGGCTGCAAGTATGCAGTCTGCCTGGGTCTCCCCAGGTTACCAGACCCACATGCTTGTCTCCTAGCCTGAATGCCTGTAACTGCATAAGCACATGGTACTGCCTCATCCAAATCCTTCCCTATCAGGACATCTGCAGAATGGTAGTTCAGTACCCCTGTTCTCTCAAGACAACCTACTATTGGCATTTTGTCTTTCCCACTTGCTGGCTCCCTCACCTTTTGTTCCCCACTTTCCTTCCGTGGACACCTGTATGTCACATGACCCCACTGGTTGCATTCAAAACATTTTACCCTATCTCTTGGATGTGTACCTGGACTAGTTGCTTCCTCTGCTACTGGCAGATTCTGTTGGGGCAGTCTGTGCTGCCCACCATGGGTTCTTTTAGACCCATGAACAGTACTGGGGGTCCTTTCTGGTACAGGGCTGCCCTGCCTTCCAGGTATAGGTCTCCCTTCTTCCACAACTCATCTGAAGTAGCACATTGTCTATCAGCTAACCAGATCCTCATGTCCTCAGGCAAAGTGCTAAGGGCTTGTTCCCTCACCAAAAGGTCTGTCAGCCCTTCAGAAGTGGTGACCTGTCATCCACTCACCCACCTATGGAAATAAGTGCTCAGTTCAGCAACATATTCACACACACTTTCATCTGCCTTGTGTCTATGCTCACAAAACTTTTCCTACACATTTCAGGTGTTAGCTTAAACAATTTAAACAAATGCTTTTTAACAGCAGTATAATCAAAACTTGCAACATCAGACATTTTTGACAAAACAGTTACATTTTTACCATGGAGTAAGGGGGTCAGGAACAATACCCAGAGCCTTTGGTCAACACTATACTGTGTGACTACCCTCTCAAACATATGAATGGAAGAAATTTACTGACCCATTGTGCTTCTGGGGTCCAGTTGCTCGCTTCCCTATTACCTCCACGACTTTGGCAAAGAGTCAGCATCTCCTTCTCATGCTGCCTCTGCCTCTTTTTTTCCTCAGCTTCTAGGTGAGGTAGTTTCTCATTCTCCTCAGCCTGCAAATGTCACAGTCTCTCATTGTCCTCACTCTCTAGATGCCTCCATCTCTCAGTTGCTTCTATTTCCACATGCCTGGCCTCCAACTCAAGCCTCGTTAGCTCCAGATGGATTTTTAAGTCCTCTGCAGAAAGGTTGAAGTGTCCATTCTCCGAGGGTATTATATCTCCACTGCCAGTCTGATTGTCCTCCTGGTTGCTGTTTTCTAATGCAGCTGTAACCAAAGCTGCAATCAGGTCTGCCTTAGTCAGGTTTCCATGCACCAGTCCCCTAGCCTGGCACATCTCTGTCAGCTGGCTCCTTAGCTTTCCATACTCCTCTGCTGACATGCTGCCTGCTCACCCTGACTAACTAAGCTAACAAAAGGAATAAAACAATTGTATTCTGAACTCTGATTATTCACTGCGTGGCTGTTTTAGAGTACAAAACAACTTCAAAGCTCACTGTTCACAAGCTACAGGAATTCACTCTACCCACACCACTACAAGTCAATTAGTATTTGCCACCAATTAATATGTGATGTGGATATCCCACTGTATTAGTCCGTTACTTCAAAATCTGAGGTTAATACAGGAATAGAAATGACACAAAACACCAAGGCTCAAACTTAACTTATTAATTTATTAAGCCAAACTTTTCTTAAAGTACAGTAAGGCTAAAACTAAATAAACAAAAACTAATAAATCATGTACTTACAAGCATATGCATAAACAAAATCATCTTTGCCACTGATAGGGAAACTTCAAATCCTATCCAGTGCAGCTATCTGTTCAGTCAAGGCAAGGCCGACACTGGCGAAATGTCTCTAAGCTCAGTTCAGGCTGGTGCTGTGATCAAATCCGGATGCTGATGATGATTTTCATCTTAGCCTTTGAGCTTTTATAGTCTTTTTTGAGTTGGCAGAATATTGTAGAAAGATCTGACATTACAGGCTCATCATGAGCTGATGGAATATTTTAGAAAATTACAGATCATTTCCTAAGTTGTAAACAAGTCTAGTAATGTCTGGTCCTGTGCCCTACTTCCTTTTCAGGGAACAGTTAGCTCACAATCTTGTGATATAGTTCCTCTTTGAAATCCCCACATTCTGGTAAACATCTTTTAAGCTGATAAACAACTTATAGGTTAACAAAAGTTCAATGATACCAGTAATCAATGAGCAAGGCCTGCTCTTAAGCATATTGTATTGTTTCAGTATTAGCAGCATATAGTGAGGTAGTGGCATATCAAGAACTAGCAATAATCAATCTGGCAATAATTAAACATACACAGTGATACGTGGCTCGAGGCATAGCAAAAACTGGTAGGCTGTGTGGATCCGTCACAGGCCACCCCTTGCATCGAGCAATGATCGCTGTGTGCTTCTAATAATGTGCAAAATTGACAGCATCTTATTGTATTTTTTCATAACCTTACAATAAATGCAGTAGGAAATTAAGCAGAACAACACTGAAACTATTGTGGTCAGCAATAAAGGGTGTAAAAGCAAGTTAAACCAGGCAGAAGCATTTGGTGACCACATAAAAATATCATACCAATGTGAAACAGACATGTCTTGAATTTCGTTTGCAATTTGAAGAATGGTACCTTTGTCTTTAATCATTTTAATTACAGTTTGATGCGCATCATGTAAAGTCTTATTCAGCAGGAGCAGTACAGCTTGCCCTTCCTGCTTAATTTGTTTAAAGTCCGGTGGACTAGAGATGGCCATCTAAAAGTGTGCAATGGTTCTATGCTAGCATTTAATGTGATGTCCATCCATCTAGTCAATCTGATCAATTCCCCAGTACAAAATCAATGATTGCATGTACATTACTTTTACAATGTGCTCCACTGTCTGTGATTGTTCCGTCACTCCAAGCCAGCTTACAGGAGGATACTACACAAGCTGTGGTATCATTAAGTTGATAAATGTCTGTCCCATTCACTATATATCTATGCCAAGCACATTCTCCAGTCCCATTATGTAAACATGGATGAGGCTTTCTTTTAATTAGCATGCACACCCACCCTGGGGCCAGGTCTCACATCCTGCTAAATCAATGGGCATATCATTATAATCAATGAGATTAGATTCTATCTGAGGCACCCACCAATTACTTCCGAATTGCAAAGGCAATGCTACAAATGGACAAACTTGTTTTGTTCCCTTTTTACTAGCAAGATAATCAAAGATCAATATGCAAGAGTCATTTTCACATGTGAAATCTAATGGTTTTAATATGCTGAACAATTCTAGCACTACTTACAGTTTTACATCCTCTTGTATATCTTACTATATGTCCTAAACCATCAAATACAGTTGAACTGTTGTCCATAGCATATATCTCCAAATTTGGAGATCTGGTTTCTGCAGTGCTGTTTTCCCTTTGAAATTCGGCTATGCAGGAAGAATCTAATGGAGACTCAGCCAGAGAAAATCCTGATTCATTCAGTCTCTGATATAAGCCCCAGCAGGATTGGCAGTGCATTTCTCTGGATGTCTGTCACAGTTTAATCTACAAACAGTTCTGATGTATTCTGTGCTGGTCAAATTCCATGTCAAGGTGGGTTTGGTAGTCACTGCAAACAACGCTCTTCCCAGCTTCCAGTAGAAGTCATCAGAGTATTGTCTCGTAACCACCCCTGGATTGGGTAGTCTACTTTCACTGTCACCGCCTGTTGTTTGGTCAGCCCTCTACATGAATCAAGGCAGTATATACAGCCAGTACATGCTGTTCAAGAGGGCTGTATCTAGTCTGTGCTCCGGTCAGGGATTTAGACCAAAATCCCAGTGGTCTTTTCTTTCCCACATCATTCTTTTGCCACAATCCCCAGGACATGACATTATTAGCAACAGTCACTTCCAAAATAAAAGGTTGCTGTGGGTCTATTGGACCCAGTCCCACACTTTGTTGCAAGGCTTTTTTCGCTTCCTCGAAGGCCATCTGCTGTTTAGGACCCCACTGAAAGTCACATTTCTTTTTAGTGAATAGGTCGTAAAACTTGCCCAAGGTGTGGTACAAATGCTCTCCAAAAGCCCATTGCTCCCAAAAAGGCTTGTGCCTGCTGTTTTGTTTTTGGGACTGCAATCTTTTGGATACTTTCTAAGGCCGATGCAGGTATTTCTCTTTTTGCTCCATTCCATATCATACCCAGGAATTTCACTGATGTTCCCTGCTGTGTTTTATCCTCATTTATTGCCCACCCTCAGCTCTGAAGGTGTTCAATCACTGTTTTCAATGCAATGTCCACATCCGGCTTTTCTCCTGTAATCAGGATGTCATCAATGTAATGGAATACAGTCACTTTATTTAACTGCAACTTAGCCAGATCTCTGGCCACCAGCCCATGGCAAAGGGTTGGGCTGTGTAGATATCCTTGTGGAAGTACCTGGAAGGTATATTGCCTCCCCTCCCAGGTAAATGCAAATTGAGCCCTACTCTCTTCTGCTATAGGTATGGAGAAGAAAGCATTTGCTAAGTCCAAAACTGCATGATATGGTCCAGCAGAGGAAGACAATCTTTCCACGATCGTAACAATGTCTGGAACAGCTGCCGCTAAGGGTGGGGCCACCTTGTTCAGACCTCGATAATCTACAGTCATTCGCCATGATCCATCAGGTTTCCTTACTGGCCACACCGGACTGTTGAATGGACTCACTGTTGGCTCAAGTATGCCAACCCGAAGCAGTTCTTGGATCGTCTCAGTAATTTCAGCGTGCCCACCTGGGATACGATATTGTTTGATGTTCACTATTGTTTTAGGCGTGGGAATACAAAGCGGTTCCCACTTAGCATTGCCTCGAACTACAGCCTTAACTGCATTGACTGAACAATGCCGCACTCCAAACCTAAATGGCCCTACAGTGGTTTCCAAAGTTCTACCCTTTAACACATCTATTCCTAAAATGTGTTCAGGTACTGGAGCTATCACTGCTTCAATGTAAATAGGAATACCATCCCCAAAAGCTATCTTAATCTTGGTTTTGGTACCTAGTGTCTTTCGCCCTCCATAACCATCAATTTCTACATATTGTCCACGAAATCTACGGGGGTTGCCTGCAAAAATGGTTACTTCTGATCCTGTGTCTACCAGAGCCATCACATGTTGTGGCCCTCCCCTCCAAAAAATGGTAAGGTACGTAAGGGCGTCGGTCCCCAGGTGTAATTGCTCTTACTGTACCCCTAGCTACTGGGGACCCGCCTACTAGTCAATTTGTCTCTGTTTTTTCGACCGGGGTTCTCCATTCCTTCCCTCCCCAGTCTCTCTCGTCATTAAATTCCCCCTTTTGCCACTGTGCTAGCTCCTCATCAGTAGGGATGTCAGGATATAATTGATTCCATCCTACCTTCCCTTCAGTGGTACTCCTGGTTGGACTTTTTGTAGGGGTTTGCTTTTTACTTTCAGAACTTGAACCTTTTTCTTTTTGTTTCTGCTTCCACTTTTAATAATTCTTCAGTAGCTATCCCATCTATTTCCGCAGCTCCAACCCCCCACCTCAACAGATCCAGAAACATTTGCTTTCTCATAACCTTTTCTCCAGATTTATCTTTTGATTTCTCCGCATTTGCCTTTCTAGCTCTTCTCTGTTCTTTTTCTTCCACTAATTCTGCCATTTGATTTAGAGTGGCTATTACGTCCCATATCTGCTGACCTACACCACCTGCCAGGGCAGCCATCAGCTGCCCCTTCCACCACTGTGGTGCATTTTTGATTAATTTGCTCCTCATATTACTAGTCATAATTTGTGCATCTGGCCCTCTCGAAGCACCAATACACCATCCCTCAATTCCATTGAGTAAACGGCAGCCAACATAGCCATTTCTCTTAACTGCTGTATGGCCTCTGCTATTGTTTTCCAAGGCTTATGTTCATCAGCTACTGCTGTAGCATCTGGCCAAGTAGCTGGAAAGCCGAGGCTAACCACACCACCAGTGTATTCACCTGGGAATCACCATGATCTATATTGTTTACTATTTGCTTTAGACGTGGGTGAAACACCAGACATGCACACTGGTGCATCTCTTCAGCATTTAGAGACACCGCTTCTCCCCTGTGTCCCAAACCCAAGAAACCACACCAAAACAGTTTCCTGGCCTTTGCTTATAGATTTGGATTATATTCAATAATTCAGCTTATGATAACTCCGCACCTCCACCCATTGTTGTGGTGCTGCCCTCCAGTCCACTGTCCCTTTTTCTCAATAACTGGGCGCGCCTCCACTGACGGAGGATTTACTATTTCAAAATCACTATCACCCTCATCTGTTGAGGGAAATCACCTCCCACTTCTCAGGATCAAACTCTGCCTTACACAGCAAAGCACGAACCCGAGGCCTTGAGGGTGGATGGCGTTGTTTTCTCCCATTTCGTTGTCTACGCTGTTGTATTATCCGAGTAGCTAAAGTCACTGAATTAGATTTCCAGTGCTCAGCTTCCTCCCCTACTTTAACAAGTGCCATGTTTGCCTTCTCCAAGGCATCTCTATCTAATCTATGTGTGTGTGTGAGTTCTTTACATCGCTCTTCTAATTCTGAAACTTTTTCTTTTAGTGAGTCTACATCTCTGTCTAATTCCTGAATTGCTTCAAAGAACAGCCACCCGGCTGCCCCTACCCCCTCCTTCACCTTTTTTCCCTTATCATCCAATCTTAACCCTTCTAAAGCTCTAGCTAGGCTATCGGGATCTGCCTTAGGTCTTTCCTGCAAAGGTTTTGGAGAAGGAGGAGGAGAAACTTGACTCAATACCTTAGCAAGAGGATCCCACTTCCCAAATAATGCTGTCAAAGTAGCATCAACACCCAACTTATTTGGAGTGCTTAATGCAACATCCTTCTTACCTATACCTAGGTGTTTTAAAGGAAAAAACATTGGTTGTTGTTGTGACATCTCTACTGCAAACCCCAGATCCTGCCGACTACGCCAAGTGTATTAGTCCGTTACTTCAAAATCTGAGGTTAATACAGGAATAGAAATGACACAAAACACCAAGGCTCAAACTTAACTTATTAATTTATTAAGCCAAACTTTTCTTAAAGTACAGTAAGGCTAAAACTAAATAAACAAAAACTAATAAATCATGTACTTACAAGCATATGCATAAACAAAATCATCTTTGCCACTGATAGGAAACTTCAAATCCTATCCAGTGCAGCTATCTGTTCAGTCAAGGCAAGGCCGACACTGGCGAAATGTCTCTAAGCTCAGTTCAGGCTGGTGCTGTGATCAAATCTGGATGCTGATGATGATTTTCATCTTAGCCTTTGAGCTTTTATAGTCTTTTTTGAGTTGGCAGAATATTGTAGAAAGATCTGACATTACAGGCTCATCATGAGCTGATGGAATATTTTAGAAAATTACAGATCATTTCCTAAGTTGTAAACAAGTCTAGTAATGTCTGGTCCTGTGCCCTACTTCCCTTTTTCAGGGAACAGTTAGCTCACAATCTTGTGATATAGTTCCTCTTTGAAATCCCCACATTCTGGTAAACATCTTTTAAGCTGATAAACAACTTATAGGTTAACAAAAGTTCAATGATACCAGTAATCAGTGAGCAAGGCCTGCTCTTAAGCATATTGTATTGTTTCAGTATTAGCAGCATATAGTGAGGTAGTGGCATATCAAGAACTAGCAATAATCAATCTGGCAATAATTAAACATACACAGTGATACGTGGCTCGAGGCATAGCAAAAACTGGTAGGCTGTGTGGATCCGTCACACCCACCACTGCCAAACAATTAATATGTGATGCCTGTGCCCTGGTCCAGCAATCAAGGAGCCTCAATCCTCACCACTAACACCAGTGAGGGGAATTTCATATAGGAGGAAAGGATAATGAATACACACCATAAAGTGCAATTTCCCTTAAGAGCACACAGAGATCACAGTCAGTCCGGGGCTTGTCGCTCCCTTGCTCTCCAGGTCCCCAATAAGACTCCCCACTGGCACAGCTATAGGGTCCAGATCTCAGCCTAGTGGGCAAGGTAAAACCTCCAGCACCCTCTCTGTCCAACCAGTGCTTCACATCCTGCTCAAGTAGCTGACACCCACACACACTTTGAGAAGAGTTTATACAACCACACAGACACTCCTGGGGAAAGCTGTCACAAGTTCTCCAGCTGTGCCTCTTTTACCCAGACTATATGGTAGTACCACTTGCCACCATCCACTAATATTTATCAGCTACTCAAAGGCCCTTAAAAGGGTGTCCAATTATTACTGTGAATATTATTATCCAAATGGTAGCATACCTTAACAGTCAAGGCTTATTAGAGTGACTTTGTCAGTAATCACTATAAATATGCAATGTACTCTAGAGCTTAAATTATCTCTACACAAAACAGCCACAGTTGAAAGGTTTTAAAATATTTAGTAATAAATAATAAAAACACAAGACAATACTTCTTACTACACAGTGCTATCAAGAGTTCAGAGATCACAAAGAAATACTTAAAATAATTCAGTAGTACAATTCTGACATCACAGAAAAACACTTAATCTAATCTTTCTAGTTTCTAGCTATTTCTAAGAGAAAACACAAGTCTAAGATAACTTACGTATAGAACAAGGCAGAGTGATGATGAGTTGGGTGATCAAGACAAAAATGCTCAATGCCCCCTGATTCTCTCTGTTTTTAAAATCACATTCCTGGTTCCCATTACATCATTCTTCACACTTCTCTGAGTTCCCAGGCTAACAGAAACTACATTTACATTCTTAACATCTAGTTGTGTTATCTTGCAGCTGGTCAGGAAGCAGAGCAATAAAAATACATTTGCATGTGTAAATCTAGCAATTTAACTCTTGGTTAAAATAATAGAAAGAATGTCTTCATCTGGATAGGCCAGAACCGACTTTAGATCAAAGGCTTACAACATGTTTTACGTGGTCAGCAGAGAGCACTCCTGTTTCATTTTTTTCAGTTCCACCACATCTAACAGCAGTTTTTTCCATTTAAGACAACAAGCCTGTATCTTACATTAATATTTACAAATGACATAATTATCTATAAAATTCTACCTGACTAGGCTGGCAGCCTTCACACTATCCTTACCGTCTGTTGGCAGAGACATAATGTACTGTTTACTGTCTGTTTTATATCATAAAAGGCTAGAAGTTGTTGCTTTTAATCAGGACTCCTACCCAAGGAGAAGTGACAGGATCTCTATGAGTTGGGATAAATTTTGCATGTGGATACATGTCACTAAAATTGATACTGACTGTTATAAACAAATGTAATGTGTTGTTTTTTTTTCTCTTACATTTTTAGTTACTCTGCCTACAGGATCAACTTTGGTGTATGATTTGGTATGGCAGTTACCACGTGGGCTTGCAGCAGACAATGTGGCTAGCACTGAGTCACTAGCAGTCACTAGGTCCTCTTCTCTGAAATGGGAGAGCAAAGGTTCCTTGTAGAAAGTGACCAGGGAGATTCATTGATGGCTTTTGTGGCCACTTCTAAGGAGGGTAGAGGATGCTTTTGCTATGCTGCCTAGGTCACCTGGCAGCATTGCTGCATGTTCTGTCTAAAGAGCTTTACTTACAAGTTCCTATCATACCCAAGTTGTCAACTTCTGTCAGTAAATTTGCTGCAGAGTTTTATTCAGGAGTACCGACTGTTGTCAGTAAAATTATTTTATTTTGGCCATTAGTACTACTTTTTATTACACTCCTTGTATTGTGTGTTTTGTTTGCATAATTTAAAACATATGTTTCTTATAGCCCATTAACAGTTTCAATTTTGATGCACACATCATAAAATGTAACCTTGGCACTTTCATGTTTTACGCACACATGGTGTTCTGCACAACTGATGCATCTAAATAGTTTAAATTTCCTATACAATCCATGTTAATCTGTTTTCATTGAATGTCTTGCTTTGCCACTGGTGCACTGTAGATGACTGCTGTTTTGTATTATGTTTCTTGTCACTTAGAATTCTTAGGTTTGATTTACTGCAAAACACAGAACTATTACTCATTTTGGATTCCTCAGTCTTCTGATCCTCAGCTGTGTCATTCTTACTCTGATCTGCTGCCTTGAGTGATGAGTTATTCTGACAGCATAAGATATCAGCCTTTTCTATGTTTTGCCCAGTACATATGAGCCTGTTTAGAATTTGCTGTGGTCTTTCATTACACTCTGACATAGTCTGTGAATCAAGTCACTTTGTAACTCTAAGTATGTATAAGCAGTAGGAATAGTTTGTTTGGTTTCTTCCAACTACAACGTTAGCTATATTTTCCTTGCTCTTATCATAGTGGTATCTTCCCACCCTGCCTTCCTAAAATCAGGAGTGGCCTTAGTTCAGCTGGTGCCCTAGGCAAAAGGGCTCTAAGGTGTCCCCACCACATCACCCAATGCCCCCATCCTGGTCTACCTATACCAAATAAATACTGGAAAGGTGCCCCTACTAGAGCGGCGCCCTAGGCGGCTACCTAGTTGGCCTATCCCTAAGGCCGGCTATGCCTAAAATGTAACTGGCTTACCTGAAGATAAGACAGCGCTGGAGTTTCTTCAAAATTAGCCTGTTGTGAGATGGAGGCACTGCCCCCTTATCGACCAGTACAGGCAATGGGGTCCTCGCTGTTTAACTCTTCTTCTAGAAAAGACTGCTCAGACTAGTATTCTTTAATGGCAGTTGCTGTCTCTAATTTATCTAATTTTTTCTTGTTCCCTTTCTTTATGAATCTTGATACATATAATTGTCTTCCTTTTCCTTAACCTTCTTCTATTTTGGCCCAGCAGAAATATCTTTAGGGTCCTGTTCAAGTTTATTTTGTTCCTCTGTATACACTACCTTCTTTTTCTATTCTTGTCTCTTTGGCTCTCTCTTTGTCTCAGAGTGAATGAACACTTATATTTCACTGTATAGAGTTAATGAACACATATTTCACTGTATTTTTCTTTTCTGGTTTGCTTTTTTCTGAAAAGGGGACCTCAGACATACTTTATCTTCAGTTAAACTTTTTTTCTTATTTATAAATAACTGTTGCCTGATGTATTCCTTTATTTGAGTGGGATCTCAAACATACTTTTCAGCTAAACTTTTTTCATTATTTATAGATACCTATTTCCTGATGTATTCCCTTATTTGAGTGCTGTGTCTTGTACACAGAAGAGGGTTTGGAACTCTGAGAAGCTGCTATTTTTTACCTTTTAACTACCCCAATGACATCTTTCTTATTGTTACATTTCTCCATTTCAAAACTCACCTGCTGCTTAGAATTCTTCATTTCTGGAGCTTTCTATTTAGTTTGACAGCAAGTTTGGAGTTCAGCTGAAATTGTGCTTTTCCATGGTTTCTAAATTCCGTCCCTTACATTGCTTCTGAGTAAGTGATTCATTTTCTTTGGTCATGCTAGTCTGAACTACTCCTAACTTTACAGCACTTTCTGACTTTAATAATGCTTTTAGTCTCTGTTTTCATTATTTATATATTTATTTATTATTTAACATTTGTTTGCCATGAAAGTCCGACTTGGAATGAACCCATTTTCAGCAGAGGCCTGGGGAGAAATCCTCCAGACGCATGTCTTTGTAATAATATTTTCAGGAAGCAATCACATTTCTACTCTCTACCTGAAACATCTTCAGTCTGCAGTATCTTAGTGTGTAAATCTTTTCCTTTACTGTTTCTGCTGTTGCAGGCTGCTCTGTCACATCAGGCTGCAATATTTTTACAAGTAACTTTTCGGGTCTCTATTCTTGCAGTCTACTCATTCATAGGTGTATGCTGATATATCTCTTTTAAAAGGGAATACTCTTCCTAACAGGAGCATGATGAGCGCTGTTCGAGTTTATTTTGTCCTTTTGTAAATATTACCTTCATCAAGAGAAACAGTCACAAGATTAAATGCAAACGTGGCTAACAGGCAATTAGGGAAGACCTGTCCTGGTAAGGAAAGGACATTGAAAAATAATCAGAAATTGCAAAGTTGTCTACACTGAAATTGTTGGACCCCATCATAAATCACTGGTGTCCACAATGAGATGCAAGCAGTGGTCAGAGAAGATTCCAAGGCAACAGAGACGAGGCTGCAAACCCTGTACGTTGATTCAGGTGAAAGCATGTGAGATCAATGAAATGCTGTAACACTTCAGGAAAAAGAGGAAATATGTGGAGGCAAAGAAGCTTATCTGCATCTCAAAACAGCATGTGCACAAACTATAGAACAGATGTGTGGTCAAGGCAGGTATGAAATACGATACATAAGGAAAACTGGTGATGGAATGCAGTAGTCCAGGACATTGTCAAAAGAAGGAAGCAGTGCATAAAGAAATGGAAGATAAAAAAGGAAACAGACCTAAATAAGAAGGAATACTGGTTGGCTAATAAAGATACAAAGAGAGCAGGCTGATCCCTCCAATACAGATACATTCGCAACCTGCTCTAAAATAAAACAAAAACTAGACTAACAGCTACCAAGCCAAGGTCAAATGTTGTCAAAAGTTTATAGTCACTGAATTAAGGCCACAAGAAATTCAGGAAGGAAATCAAACATCTTTACACAAAAACTATTGAAGTAATTTATATCTGATCTAATCTATACCATTTCCCATCCTCCACACAATAACAGCCCCTTTTTAAACAATCCCCCATCTAGAAATCATTCCATCCCATTACATTAAGTCCTTCAATATCTACAGTTTAATTTTACAATTGTTATTCAAAATCAGATCTTAAAACTTCTTGAGAAGATAGACTGTGCCTAACACCCATGCTTTCATATTATTCATCCTGACATTTTCAAACTAGGGAGCAGCATTCTTGGCAAACCTCTAAGAAACCATTTTAACCACAATCTTACCATTAAACACCCTTCCCTCATTTTTAAACATATTTATTATACCATTATCTAAAACAATCCTTCTTAACTCTGCTTCTGATGTTTGTCCTCTCTCAATTCTATGTCCACTTGCCAAAATGCTGTAATAACACATTTAGAAGCAAAATTGTGAATACATCAGAATTTATGATACTCTTAGTAACATGGGTTTTACCATAATTATAGTACTATTACAGCCATATATCCCCTCATCTATCACATTTACAGCAACATGGAACAAGATAAACTTATTGTGGGCATATTTTTTGAATGGAAAAAAGGCCTATGCTGCTGTGGATCATGTACTTCAATTACATAAACTCACAGAAATCAGTGGTTCATACTATGCTAGGAGTGGACAAGGCCTGTATGTCAGGTTTCACTAGCACAGGAATCCCACAAAGCTCTGCATTGACTCTCCTTCCATCTTCCCTATATATAATGGACCTACCTTGGGATTGTCCTCAGCTGAATTGCATTGTATATGCTGATGATATTGTTATTACTACAGCCAGCAAACTGTCATCTGCTTTTTCCAGGGAATAGCAAACATATTTTGATTCCATTTAAAACTGGCTTCATAACAATATATTGTCTCTCAATACAGTAAAAACCTCTTCACTGTTTGTTGGTTCTATTGAAAGACTGGCTAAGATCCTCAGCAACAATATTACTGACCCAAACTGCAGTGCTCTCCACTTTCTTCCTCAGAAAAAAATACCTAGGACTCATTGTTGTCTCTCAGCTATACTCCATAGACATAGCAGTATGCAATTAAACAAGATATTAACTCAACTTAAAATGTCATAAGCTATTTAATCTTCTCACCCAATATACTGGATGAACAATTGCCATTAATATTCTTATACGCAGACTGGACTATACTCTGTCATTACATCATGCTATAGCCAAATACTTCCTTTCTTCACCCAACTGAAAGCACAATCTTTAGGTTTATTCACTTCTTGCATTCCAAACAACACCACTATACCACCTTATCAAAATCAAAGTGGCTTCCACTTAATGCCAGGGCCTCTTTCCTCCTCTATAATTTCACTTGCAAGATATTGCATCACATACACCATCCATCGCTTTTTAACAAATTGTTCATCAGAAACTCTAGCAACTCTCTTTGTAACTCCAGATTCTTATAATTATACAGGCCCCCACTTCACTTTCTATTTATGAGAGGGCCTATCCAAAATATCCCCTTCCTCCTGGAACTCTCTTGATGAAAATGTTTGACAGGTAGTTAATATTTTCAGTTTCAAAAAAACCCTGTATACCCATTTATTAAATGAAAACAAATGCAAATGCACCACATACACTGAATGAGATAACTTTACAACTGAGGTCCTTCTGTTAACACACCTTATTCATTTATGGCAGCCTTGCTCTTCTATGATTCCAGTAATGTGGCATATACTGATCATTTTATACCTAATATCTGTAATTTAATGACATTGTTCACTATTACAGTCACTGTTTAAACTTTTAATGCCCTTAATATTTTAACTTAACAGTATTTATTTTCTGAGTTTCTGAGTCACTGCTCAGTCTTTTATGTTTTTTAATGATAGTACCTCTGTCTAATTTCTTTATAACTTAACTTTGTTGTTTGCATAACTGTATTTGACTTCATGGCAGTGGCCATGGCTGAAAAAGGTCGTTTAGACTAGTCCACCTACCTGGTTAACAAGTAAAATAAATGCAATAAAATGAAATGAAATATTTAAGGCACAGTGGCAAACAGCAAGGCATCAGTGAAGCTCTACCCTCTTCTGAAAAGTGACTCAGCAGATGGCACAAAGAATAAAGGACTGCATGAAGAAGTAGGAGATAGAAAAGATAGATCGAGCTAAGAAGACATACTGGTTGGCTAACAACGGCTACTAGAGCAGTTGCAATAGCAAAGACATTACAGGAACTCTGTCAGCATTTGGAAAGTTGTTCAGCAGCTGGCACAAAGAAACTATCAGTTTGCATTGTAAGAACAGAAAAACAAAGACGGCAGTCATCAAATGTCATTCATAAGGGATATCAGCAACAATTTGCTCGCTAGTTCAGTGGGCATCAAAGACAAATGAAAGGCATGCTTTCAGTAGCTTCTGAATGAACATGTCACCAGAGAGTCTGTACTGCCCCATGCTCTACTGCAATGAAAAAGGAAGAAGAGTCCACCTTAGAAGAAGTAAGAACAGCACTAAGGAAAATAAAGTCAGTGAAAGCAGCAGGTTTAGATGAGATTAGGACAGATATAATCAAAATATTGGGTGAGTTTCTGGGGCTACTTATCATGGTATGGAAAGAAATGTGTAACCCAAATGACTGGAAAATAAACATTCTAATGCCAGTATACAAGAACAAGCAGGACATTCTCAATTGTAGGTTGTACAGAGGCATCACACTCATGTTAAACTGCATGGAAATGCTAGAAATTGTAAAGTAGACTGGTGGAAGAACACTTAACCTGGATACATTGCCAGAATTAGTGCATGCAATGTACAAAAACCCAATAACTCAAGTACAGACAGTGTTCAGACTCACAGAGTGGTTTTTAGTGGGACTGGGTATGCATCCGAGTTCAGTTCTGTCCCTACTGGTATTCATACTGGTGATGGAATTGATCACATTAGCAAAGAGGTCAGTCTGGACAGATCAACAAAAATGGCGTATGCAGATGAAGTTGCACTACAAGCAGACTCTGAACAGGAACATCAGCAAATGACGGGGTTGGAATGCAAAAATGTAGACACATGGGATGAAACTGAGTGTGTACAAGAAAGGTGTCATGGGGAAAAAGAGAAAATAAAGTACTGAAGACTGAGATAGAAGGGAAATCATGGAACAGGTTAACAGCTTCAAGTAGCTGGATGGGCTGGTTGAGAAGTGTGTGGTCAAAGTAAGAATCAGAGCTGCTGCATCCAATTGGCACAGAGCTTCATGGGTAGTGTGTGACAAAAGAATGTCAAAGAACCTGAAAATCAAGTTGTACATAACAATGGTGCAACCAATGCTTCTGTATGGCACAGGACCAGGGCAATGAAGGCAGAACAGCTGATGAAGCTTGAGGTGATTGGGATGAAATGCCTGAGATGGATGGAAGGATACACAATTTTGGACAGATGAATAAATGATGAGATTAATGCAGAAGATGAAGTTGCTCCAATTGCAGACAGGGTTGAGGAGAACAGATTACAGTGGTTCAGTCATATATGCAGGAAAGCAGAATACAATTTGTTGAAAAAGATTGGAGAGAGACAAGAAGAAGATAAGAAGAAATGAAAACATCCAACCAAGAGATTGATGGATTGTGATAGAAAAGATCAGAGACAATCAGGCATGATGATCAAAGAAGGTAAGATAATAGCACCGAATTGAGATAGATAGCAAGAGCTGACATCACCTCAATCACATATAGAAATGGGGCTTGAAGATGATGATTATGATTCTTCATCCATCTGTGTCCCTAGCCAAATTTTGCATATATACAGCTTTCTATCAGATTGCCTTGCTCTTTGCTGGATTCATACTCTCAAACATGTTGGATCTTTAGTATTATCAATTTGCTGTTTCCACTTTTAAGGTGATAAGGTGGTCTTGGAAAAGATTTGCTATCTTCCTTTTATCTTCACAATTCCTTCCAGTAGACAAATCTTTCCCTATTATCATGCCAGGTGTTAAACTGGAACAACAACAATGGGATGAACTATCTTTCCAAACCAGTTCTGTATGTCTGAGTGGTAGGATATTGTTTCTTATCAACATGGCCACATACCACTTCTGTTTGTTAGTAATAGTTTCCTTTTGGCCTGCAGAATGACATTCTATGTCTGGTCATAATGCTTCAGCCAGTTTACTATAAAAATCCTGAAGTGTACTTGTGCTTTCATTCTTGTCACTGAACCATATTGTTGAAACTGAAAATGATTTCACATTCCAATTTTGAATCATGTTAATATCGATGGTTCAAAATTCGTTGTTATGAAAATGTGGCCATTGGATTTCATTTGCTTGTGTTTGCAGGTTTGCTAAGTTTACATTCGATTTTCAGACACTTTGAAACTGTACTTTTATGTAACACTAGTCGACGAAGCGCATTTCAGGATTTTGATAGTAAACCACTTCAGCCTAGTATATAGTTCTTTGCCTTGAATTAAGACATTACACTTATTTACTTTTGTATTATAACAGTGAGAGAAAGCCATTTCATCCACTATAGCAGATATTATATTATATTCCACAGGAGTAACATCACTAATAGCATTCTTTTCAGAGTTAATCATTTTCACAGGTGTAGCAGTGTTACTATCATTAATAAAAAATCTAGCAATGTGACCTTTGTTTCCCACATTTAAGACAGTCTCTCTAGAGCTGTTAATTTATTTATTTAATTGTTTGTTTTACCAACATTTGACACAGTTTTATTACAAGTCTGTATTTCTCAGTCTTATACATAGTTTAATGGTGTAACAGTCTGCACTACCACAACCAAACTTTCCAAATCTTTAAAGAATGTTGACATTCTAATTTTCTTAAAGCAGTTGATAAAAATATTTTGAATTATTCAATTATCACTTCTATTATTTTGTTCTTATTATACTGACCCTCCAGATCTAACCATACATTAATAATATGCTTTAAGTTACCATTTTGTTATGAGAAAATGTCCAGCTGTTAAGCTTGTGTCCATGAAGTAATACCAGCTGTGGTAAGCAATGCATTTTTGACTTCATCATAGTCCAAGTACTCAGTTTCCTCCATCTCCACAAAGGATCTCAGTAGTTCCCAATTTAAACAGGTTGAAAAGATCCTGTCCCAGTCTGTTTGGTCCTCTCCCTTTTGTTAAATATACCTTTTCAAGATAGCAAAATACACCTCAAGGTCCCCCTCCCATGCAAGTTTTTTTAACAGTGACATTGCCCTTGGGTAACATTGATTTGACTACTTAGGTTCATAGGTTCATAGGTAAGTATTAGGCTATCTGCCCATGGGCATTTATAAGCCTAGCCACAGAGTGATGGCTATCGCCTCCCCATTAGATTAGTAACCTGGGCCTTTGTCAACAGGGCTCTTGAAGTGATCCCAGGGTAGAACTTACGATTACCCATCCACTCATCAAGATTTCTCTTGAAGAGGGTCAGAGAGGAGCTTTGTCGAATATGGATTGGGATTCTATTCCAGAGTGAGGGGGGTTGCTGGGACAGGAATCTATCCCTCCAGCATGTCCTGTTTATTGTTGTACATAGATTCAAGTCACTAGAACGAGTGGTTATGAGGGATCTCATTTTTTTGAGGTGAAGCATGTCCATTAGTTCAGGGTTTGACATGGCCCTATAGGTCAGGCATAGGTCACTTCTGAGCAGACGGTAAGCGACTGAGAAGAGCTGGAGTTTTTTAGTCGTGCTTCATAGGGTAATTGTTTAAGGCCCTTAATCCTCTTAGTGAGGTACTTCTGTGGTCTTTCTAGTTGTTGCAGGTGTCTAGTGAGGTACATCCCAAATGGGGCATTGTACTCTATTATGGGCCTAATGAGTGAGGAGTAAAGGGGCACAATCACCTCCTTGGATCTGGATGAGAAACCCTTTGTGATCAGGTGTGCCACATAGAAGGATTTCCTGACCGTTTTGGCTATGTGGTTATCAAAGGAGAGCATGCTATCTACTTGGGTACCCAGGTCCCTAATTACTTCTTCTGTACTTAGTGGATTCCCATCTACGTGGTAGTTTGTAGGTACTTCGTTTTTCCCAAATGGGATTACTATGCATTTTTTGGCATTTAGCTTGAGGCCGTGACTTTGACACCAGGTGTTTGTCTCTGTGACACCCTTTTGCAGGATGTCTGTGTCAGCTGGAGAGTCAATTATTGCACCCAATTTACAGTCATCTGCGAACTTGGTTAGCCACAGTCCCTCTGCCTTTGCCTGTACTTCGGAGAAATATATACCGAGCAGGAGGGGTCCCAGGACTGAGCCCTTTGGGACTCCGCTTGTGACTGGTTTCGAGTCAGACATGGCACCTGCCACTCTTACCGTGTGGGTTCTGTCTGAAAGCCAATTGGCAACCCATCTCGTGACATGGGGGTTGATATTTAAGCTGGTGAGTTTGTCTATGATTCCTGAGTGTGGGATGGTGTGGAACACCTTAGTGAGGTCCAGATATGCTGTGTGGACCATCTTTCCTTCATCTATGGCCTTGGTGACTGTTTCAAAGAAGTCGACCAAGTTCAGGAGGCATGATCTGCCTTTAACAAAGACGAACTGGGTGGGGTCCAGTGTCTGGAGGTTCCCAATGTCCCTGTTAATGAGCTCCATGATAATGCGTTCCATGGCTTTGCAGACCAAGCTAGTTAAGCTTATAAGGCGATAGTTCCCAGGGTCAGTTGTGGCACCACCTTTGTGGAGTGGTACGACTGTTGCTGTACGCCATTCTTTGGGTACATAGCCTGTAGAGAGGCTGAGTTTGAATAGTGATTTGAGATGGGGGGTTAGTTCATTTTTAAGCTCGTGTAAGACACAACCTGGGATAGCATCTGGTCCCATTGATGCTGTGTTTTTGGCCTTTGCGAGGGCTGTCTTTACTTGTGTGTCTGAGATATCTGGAGCGCCACATTCTTCTGGGATGGGTGCTAGCCCCTTTGGTGGAGGGGGGGGGTGAAGTTTGCACTGAACTTGTCAGCCAGGATGTTGGCAATGTCGGTTGGTTCAGTGTATTTATGGCCATTATGCACTAGCTCAGAGCATATCTGAGAGTTTGCCCCTAGACTCTTGACAGAGTTAAAGAAGGCCTTGTGGTTATCCTTAGAGTCAATGGCTATTTTTCTTTCGAAGTTGGCCTTGGATGATTTAATGAGGGAGCGCAGTTTTTTACTGATGTTAATCAGAGATGCCTTCTTATTTTGGGATTTTGTTGTATCTTGCAGGAGTTTCCTCCTTCTGTTGTAAAGTTTATTTATGGCCGGGGTCCACCAGACTGGCTTCCTCTTTCTTGAGGAGTTGGTCTTGGTTTTACTTGGGATGGCTCAGTCCATGCATTCTTGAAAGTGTTCATAGAATGCACTTGTAAAGGATTCCGCCATAGGGTCATCATTTTCCATTTGATTGGGAGCTTTGAAACTTCCCACCTCAGTCTTGAGGAGTGTGAAGTTGGCTTTAGAGAAGTTTTTTACCTTGATTTCCTTGACTGGGGGGGGGGTCGGGATGTGGATGTCCAGTGTGATTAGTTTGTGATCTGATCTTACCAATGATGAGTTTACCTCAGGTGTGGAACATAGGTTCCCCATGTTGGTGATGACCAGGTCCAATATGTTGTCACCTCTTGTGGGAGTGGTGACCAACTGTTCAAGGGAGTTTGAGTTTATAAACTCAAGGAAGCATTGGGCTAGGGCGTTTGAGCTTGAGTAGTTTTCCCAGTCAATGTTTGGATAGTTGAAGTCACCCAGTAGCATGGTGTTGGGTAGAATCTTCATACTTTCTAATGTTCTCAGGAATGCTGCGTGAGGGTCCTGAGACAAGGTGGGAGATCTGTAGCAAGCTATAAATTGAACAGTCAATTTACCCACTGTCAATTGCACTTGGATGGTCTCAGATTCTGCATGCTGTGCTACTAACCTGGAGGTTTGGGTGTTCTTGATGAATATGGACACACCCCCTCCTTTTGTGTTCCTGTCCTGGTTTTGGGACCTAAAGGTATGGTAAGAATTATAGCCTGGTAGTGCTGGGGTGCTCTCTGGAGCATTGAACCAGGTTTCTGTCACTGCACATACGTCGATTTCTTCCATACTAAGGAGATCATTGAGTGCATGCATTTGGAGGTTTAGACTTCTGGCATTGAGCAGCATTACCCTCAGTTTTTGTTTATTATTGTTGTTTATGGAGGCGGGTTTGTCTTTTGAGCCTTGCCTAAAAAAGGCAGTATTGGGCTACTGTGATCATTAATTTGGCTGCAGTTTTTATGATCTGTAGTTACTACTTTACTGTGGTTATTCTGGCAAACAAATCCATACAGAGGTACATTCCAAAAAAAATCCTGTAACATCACAGGTCTTTTTCTTTAAGGAAGTTGGCTGAGATTGATGTAGTGTCAGAACGTTGGTATTAAAAGCAGGAGCTGAAATGCTGAAATGGCCACTGCAATGCATTAAACTGGGAAATAAGCAAATAAGGCCACCAGTTTTGTAAAAATGCAGTATATCCTACAGAAAGAAAGCCGTGGTGCAATGGTTAGCATTGTTGAGTCACAGCACGAGATTCTCCGGTTCGATTCTCAACTGGGGTGCCTTCTGTGCAGAGTCTGCATGTCTTCCCTTTGTTAATATGGGTTTTCTCTGAGTGCTCCACCCACATTCCCAAGACATGCTGCAGGTGGATTGCACATTCTAAATTCATCCTAGGTGTGGGTGTGTTCCTTCTGAGGAAGGTTGGGTGCCAGTCTGGCAGCTTGACACCATAAAACTCTACTGCCACTCATTTTGCAGACCAATGATAATTCTCTGACTGAGATTTTCTCGGTCTTCTTCTTCAATTTAAATTCAATACTTCAGTAATCCAGCTCAGATGTGTATCCTTCTGTCCATAAAGAAGCAGGTAGAACTTAAAGGAAATAATCTTTCTGTTTCCCATTTACACACCATGTGGTACATTGGGCAACAAACACCTTTTAGCACTCCTTGTTTCTGTAGCAGTTATGAGTTTTATGGCTCAGGTTGCTATCCTAAAGCCCAACCCTCCTCATAGGGTGCACCACACATGCTTGCATACACACAGTCACACCTAGGGCTAATTTAGAGTGTCCAATTCACGTACTGCATATCTTTGAAGTGCAGGAGGAAACTAGAGCACTAAGAAGAAACGCACACAAATGCAGGGAAGACATGCAGACTCCACACAGAAGGCACCCCACTCAAGAACCGAACCAGAGAACCTCTTGATGTGAGGCAAAAAAGCTAACCGCTACACAACTGCACCACCCTAACAGCAGTGGTGGGTGGTGACCTCAAAACAAAGGGGGGATTCAGGAGACAGCTGAATGGGTGGGGCCAATGGGAAGGAGTATGGCCAACTAGAAATGGGTAGGGCTATGGTAGAGTGAGATCAATGATGGCCATGCTTACTAATTTACATGAAATAAATGCTCAGTTATTTATTCTGAGAGGAAAACAATACATTTGCCAGCATACTTTCACTGGGATTACAAAATAGGATCAAAGTGGTCATTTTTATCTATGCTCAAAACCACAAAAACTGGGACTTTAATTAAATATGCTGCCCTGGGTGCAAAACCATCATTATGAGAGGCCAATCAGGACAAAATGAAGTGGAGAAAAAAAAATATTTCAGTGCATTGGCTACATGACAGCTTACTTAATATATAGATGGAAACAAAAAGATTGTGAGGCATGAAAAAATAAATTACTTTTTCAACACATTACTGGAATGCCAGTCAAAATCAAGTATAAAAAAACAAGCAGCACTCAACTCAAACCACTTCTCCTTGCAGTTCTAATTATAATTTATATTCAGTTTTATAAAAGTACCAAGTAACATGTGGAAAGTAGCAATCTCTGGGATACCGCCAGTCCCCACTTGTAAAAATGTTTCTTATCCAAAAAAGACTTATTAAAGTCAAGAAACTCTTAAACATTGTCTCTAATCAATAGTCAAAAGTATGATTAAAAACAATGAATTTTAATTATCCTTTCCAATTAACTTCACAGCTTTAATTGGTTTTAGATCAAAGAAAAGGAAACGGTCACCTCCGTTACTTGTATTTTGTCATATTGATTAACCAATAAAGTATTTGAGGTGGGAGGTGTCTAGAATATCCTATAACAGCTTTTAAAACCAGTAGTTCAGAAGGACATCCTCTGGCTACTGTGTTGCAATGACAAGTGTTTCACAACTTTCAAAGCTGCAAACCACATCACTCCTTCACTTCTAAAATTGTAATATATTAGTACATTAGGACAGTAAGTTCTATGTACTGCACAGTATTATGGCTGTAGTTATGATCATCACTCAACTGTAAGTTTGTATTAGCCTTTTTTCAATGAGCCATTAAAAGACAAGTCTGCTCAAGCCTGGTGGTAGCAGAGAGGGATGTAAAAGATCTCACTGCACCTATCGAAAAGGGTAGGGAAGTCCCCAATGCACTTGCCAAATTTCTCCTAGTGGTAACAAATACTACTACAGGTCTCCCCTGAAAAAGTGCCATTAGCCTAGAGGAATGAAACCTAAACAAATCTAGATAAACAGAGAGGTAAAGATTAACCTCTTGAGCGTTGCTATTATGTGAATCTGTAAAAATATTATGTGAATCTCTTTATGTACATGTGGAATTACTACAAAACTTTGCACTTGTCATCTACCCACCTCTTGCCAAACAAATCAGCATTTCACTCACATTGTATTCACCACATGTTAATCCCACTACCATTTCATCCAGCATTCCACTCACTCAGATGCTAAACTGCACATAGTACAATTATGTTTGTCAACATATATATATATATATATATATATATATATATATATATATATATATATATATATATATATATACACACACACACACACACACACACACACACACACACACACACACACACACACACACACACACACTCACTGGAACTTATTACCCTTAATGATAGAGTTTTCTGTTAAGTATAAGGGGACTGGCAACTGTTAAGATTAAGACATGCCAGAAATGTGGTAGCAACTCACTCCTCAATAATGATGTCCCGCTAATCAGACTTGTCACTTGCCACCACCCACTTGTCGAGGTCTTGATGCCTCAAACAGTAACAGCTGATATCAGGAGCAACATATCCTACTAATAATTAATTCACAGAAAAGCAAACTACTTACAACAATTAGTGAACGAATTATGGGAGCACTCATAAGAAAGGAGCCTCAATTTAATTCCCCCAACTAAGCAGCACTTGACACCCCTCAAAACTAGCATTGATGTAACATACATCAGTAATAGGGGTCACCCCTTAACCTTTGCCTAAACTCATGAACACAGCATCTAGCACAACTGACAGGCAACATCAAAGCTGGCAACAGCCAAGCTGGCACAGCTAAAAATGCAAGAAAACAGTACTGATGTCACATTAACCATTTAGCATTCTTGAGTGACGGGCTTAGTTCTGAAATGTCACCACAATGACTACCTACAATATCAAGCAGAGCTGTGTATATTCCGCATACAAGTTGGGGTAATGAGTGAGCTGCAATTGGAACATCAGTTAGACATTCTGCTACATGCTACCACAATTAAGACAGCCACTTGCCTACTCCACACTTACACATACTTTGTTAGGGGCTTGACTTTTGGCTTCCAAATGCAGCACCGCTGGATGGTGCCCCTTCAAGATCAACTCCTATGCAATAACTTGCAAGAAGGATCATAATAAAGCTCCACTGTCCTCAAGTGCACTTGAGATACATAATTAAGGACTGCTACACGCAGTCGCCCGTGTTCGTTTTACACTAAAAAAGCAAAGCAATAACAATTACTAATCAGAAGGGGAAAAGTTCTACATAATAAACCAAACAACAAGGTTTAGGAGAAACTAGTGCCTTTTAAATAGTATGTTAATCCAAATTTTACAGATATGAGAAACGGAATCAAAAGTCTACCCTTTCACCGTGCAAGCAATCAGCTAGCTTGCATCACAAACACAATGTGCAATGCCAAGCATTCTTCACAAACAGTAGCCTAGGCTTTCACATGCACATGACCCTACAACCAAAATGGCTTTTGCCACATAATAAAATTGTTAAAACACAGCTATTCACCAAACAAACCTACTAACCATGTGCAATATTTCACTTTAGTACACAGTGTATTTGCTAAAGACAGGTACAAAGTCACAAACTCCAATGAACTCCAAAAGCACTGCAGTGCTGCTGACTGTTTCTCACTCTCTTTTTCCCAGCATGCAAAGTGAGGAAAGAGAGCGAGGGCCAATCAGTAGCCATCCAGTCTGCATGACTGCAGACATGGCATTCAGATTCCCTTCCCCTTTACCACAGTTACAAACTGCATAGACTTCTGGGCATCTGTACACTGATGGATTCTCTTCTTAATCTGGACTAGTTTTACAGCAATCCAGATTTACAGAAGCTATTTTTTTTTAAACCCGGAACTCGTTGAGCACGCATGCGCTTTTGATTTTGGGACTTTAACAGCGAGTCAGTCGGACTCGTAGCTAAGCAGTATAATTATATTTATTTTTTTAAAATGTTAATCTTTCTTTTTCTTTTTACAGCTGGGGGGCTGCAGCCCTGCAGTCTGATGGCACAAGCCACCCATGTCTAACAGAAAGTATGGCTTCCCTTAAAAGACATTACTTTCTTTACAATTATTTGCAAAGTGCTCTGCATTACTGCTATAAATATTATTTCTTTAATATACTTTAGAGACATTTTCACTTTAACAAATGATGAGAACCACTATACCATGCTGCTATATCTGTATGTGTGTGTGTGTGTGTGTGTGTGTGTGTGTGTGTGTGTGTGTGTGTGTGTGTGTGTGTGTGTGTGTGTGTGTGTGTGCGTGCGTGCACATTTAGTGTGTATGTGTGTCTAGCTGTTTTAGGAAGGATATAATATTTTCCATTTCCTTTATTCTACATACCTATTTTTGTTGTATTTGTGGATGTGAGGAATGCATATATATATTAATAGAAGAGAAAATAGGTAGTGATATACTTGGGAGAAAGAAACATTATTCTAAATACATTTCCTTGTATTTTTTTCTTCCCTGTGTGGGTGGGTTTAAATATTGTGTTTACTTTGATTTTGTCCACATATTTTTATTTATCTTCTTTTCAACAATGGAGCTATTTGATCTACTGTGTGTATCAATGAAAAGGTTGCATGGATAATCTTGACAGAGTCTAATATGAGATTTAAGCAATATTCAAGTCACCAATCTGTGTGATAAAAAGGAATGATTTTGTAGCTCCATACTTTTGTTTGTAGTCCTGTTATGTTTTTTGAACAGTGGTAATGCCCAGGATTCAATAAATGGTCAGTTTCCAAATGAAAATTATTAGAGTGCTCATTTATGAAATTCAGACATTATGATTTCTTAAAAAGCTTTGCAGGGAAATTTGTATCTGTCTAGTCAAGCATTATACTGTGAAAATGCATGTAGGATTCACAAAGGGCTTGTGCCCAGCAAAAGGAAAACAGTGCCTGGTGTAATCCATAGCATAGCAGATTACACTTCATGACATTTATGTATTAGATTTTGCCACTCTTCATTACTAGATCATAGGGGTATGCAAATGCACCCATGATTTAATACAGGTCTATATTAGCATATCAAATGCTGAAAACGTCAAATGCAATTTAATTGAACAGAAATGTTCGAAATCTCAAAAGAGCGGACTTACAGAATATCGATTTCTTTCCCAGGGAAAGAAATTGGTGTTCCATGCAAAAAAAAAAAAATCAATACTTTAAACACTGACAGAAGTGGCGGGCTTTGTACCCCACACCCCACAACGTGGGGGGCTGTGCCCCCCACACCCCCCTACTTAAATATACCAACTCCGAGACCGCACCACAGTGGAGGAAATAACAAACTCCGATGACGGCCTGCCAATTTCTTTCCCTGGGAAAGAAACCAATGTTCTGTCAGTTCGCTCTTCTGAGATTTCGAACATTTCAGTTCGATTAAATTAAATTTGGCATTTTCAACATTTGAAACGCTGATAGGAACCCTTTAATACAGGCTGTCTCAATGGAATTCAAGACACTCTTTTGAGGTGTTGCATATTTACTAGGTGAACATCCTCAAGTTGTGAGTGTACAGCTGCATCATTTTGTCCATGTAACATTCAATCACGTTGTGTTTCCTACAAAAGAAAAGACGCCTGATGTTGTTGGTAGGCACCAATATATACCTGTTAGCTGATAAAGTCAATTTTCATTCATCTGCCAGGTCTGGCCAAAATGACTCAAATATCTCATGTTCAACTACACATGTGACTGCAGCATACACACTGCATTCACAGCAATACAACTCCAACTAAATAAATATTTTTTTCGGTTTACCTTTACATGTGCGTATTGCACACTGGCGACCGACAATTGTTCGAAAGACAGTTTGCAAGGTTTGCAAATGTCGAATGGAAGAAGGTTCAAATGTGCAATGAGCGAATGCACAGTGAGATTCGCTCATTGCACATTCGACATTCTGGGGCAGATTGCACTATAGTGGGGAGTTGGAAATTGTTCCTTTCCCCACTGTAGTGCGATCTCAGAGTTAGAATAATAAAGTAGGGGGGTGTGGGGGTGCAGCCCTTCACATGGGGGGTGCAGGGGGGCTTGCTCCCCTGCATTACACTTTATCTAATTTTGTTGTCGATATTTATGTTCGAAACTCAGTGAATCGGCTGTTCGATTTGCTGCTTTTCGAACATTAACAACTGTCGCTGTTTCCAGTTTCATTTTTTTAATGCGAATATATGAATACTCGCACAAGCGTGATTCGAGATTATAAAGGTAAACCATTTTTTTCACAACCTGTTCTTTACACATTTTGTAACCAAGTGATTCCATTGATGGACTGGGTTGTATTTTTTCTTATACTTATTATTATTAATTTATTCCTCTTCTGGGGCATGTAATGAATGGTAGTGAGTTAATTCCACTTATACCAAGCTTTTATCATGACATGCAAGATCTTTCCTCTAGTCCTTTTTAGACTCACTCACGTAGATTACTGTATCATGGTAACTGGATCTATGTGCGACTGTGATCAAGAGACAAATCCTTGTGACTTAAATGAACTAAATGGAAAACAAAGCCTATACCACAAATAAATTTACACAATATTTCCTTTCTCCAATGTAATTGAAAGGAAGGATTACTTAAGTAATAACTCATGTTCAGATGTGGACAATACAGGGTTTACCCACAGGTGTTGTGATTTTTATCTTGATTGTAAAGCCCAAATTATAAAACAAAAGATAGGTAAATAATGCATTACACATGCCCAAATGTATCTCATTGCTATTACACAATTACATTATTTAATAAACCCTGGGATTCAATAAACTTCATGTAGGCTTCCCATGAAGCTTACATGGAGTTTACATGTGTGAGCGGTGATGCAAGGTGAGCAGCAGCGCCCACTGCATATTCATGCCGTGCACCACATTAAAATGTAAATATCAGGCTTTTATGACTGACAACAGTGTTGCTGGCCAAGAACTCATGTAGGCAAACACAGACAGCAATCCTGTTGAAATCAGAGTACTGAACATCCTTGGTTTTGCACAGAATGCCACAGTGATCACCAGAGCTTAACAGATAGCTCTCAATCTCTTAGTGCAATACATCTGGACAAAAGCTAACATAATGAGGGGACAATGACCCAGAAAAAGGGACATATTTGACATATTTGCAATTTAGAAATGTGTTAGAATAACCAGGAGATTGTGTTAAGATACATGTTTTGAAGGATTTGAGGTCTGAAACTCAAATGTATGTAATTATTGAGTCACATCAGTCCTGAGATCATCCCAGTGATATGGCAGAAAATCACAACTTTGTTAAGGAACACACCAAAGGATATCAAGGCAAAAATATGCACATTTTGTGAAACTTTGCATAGATGAGAGGTATAATTGTTAACTCTATGGCCCGAACACAGTACAGGACAGTGTATCTACAGTGCAGATTATTGTGAAAACCCATTCCTGGCATTCTGTACTGAAGTTTAATCTGTAAGGGTACATGAAGTAAACACTCAGGGGAAGTGTGTGTATTAAATAGGGACACACAGATAAATTGTAGGAATGAACACAGGGAAAGAGTAGAGGTGAAACAACCTAATATACAGCAGATAAGGGCATATCAATGGAAGACGATTTTAGCAGCAACACCAACCACATATCAGTCTGGTATAGTAGGGAGTGCGCAGTGAAAATGTGTATTATGTGACTGTTACACAAGGTGACATAACGATTGGGAGGATGTCTATGTGAGATAAGCGTGATAAGCATCCTTACATGAATAATGGAGAGGACATCTATCATGGATGTTACAGACAACTGGGGTAGCGTGCATATTATGAAGCTGTGCAAACTGATTTGCTTGAATATGAGTGTAATCTCAGCAGAGGTCTCCAGCAACTGGGACACAGGTAAAGGCTTATGGACAGCATTAAAAGAAGCAAGCGCAATCATGGACAATATCGGAATAATAATACCAGTAATCCAATGCCCCTGACATAACATATGTGATTTAGAGTGATCAGAGATTATGCTGAGCAAACAAACTTGTACAACTATTATGATGCAGCCACACTCTATGAGATTAATCATGCACATTGTCCTGACACTATACATCTGCTGGAGGTGTTAGGAGGGCACTGTTATACCTGTATAAGACATTGAGACATAATGATAAATACAGGTTAGTTGACTGGTGTGTCTGGCATATACATACATATATATATATATATATATATATATATATATATATATATATATATATATATATTTATATATATATCTATATATATATATAGCAAAATCCACGCTGTCACAAATGTTACCCATTCCATTAATGTTGTCAAACACCTATGTCTGTACTGTGTGAACCACTACAACAGGTAGCACACATGCATCTGGTGTAACACCTTGATGGGGGTTCTGCACTATCAGGCAGTAATAATTATGCCGCAAAAAGAATGCCTAGGTATGGCCAATAGGATGTGTGACAGCTCAGTGTATCAAAGGTGGTACACTTCAGCTACACATCACTGGAAGATGTGTAGGGATGTACATGAAGAAGGTTCCACTGTACTCAATTAATGGTGTGATGAATGCTGTGAACTATGGAGGTATTATGGCCTCTGATGTGGATGTCCTTCACATACTCAGTAGTTGTGTTACATACAATGGAGTAGTTATCATTGTTACCACATGCTGGTGGATGTTCCATTTACTATCTACCTCAGGACACAGGTTACATACCTATTGGTCTAATTATAGGGTGTGATGCCTACATTATACTTGGGTTGTGTTTTTGTTTTCTTGACATAACAAATCCCCCATGTTTTCTTGTCATTACAGGTGTTGTCATAGCTGTGGCAGCAATCTTTGGTGTGTGTTGATACTGTCTGTATTATACTAATATCACAGTAAGAGTCAATGATTGCCCACAATCTGTAGTCCTTCAGACAACTGTCCATCACTTAAATAATGCACAAGAAAGGGCCTAGCAGGCAGCCGTGATATATGGACTTGATCACTGGGCTAAGGTCATTTCACACATGTCAACATATGTAGATGCCATGTATGTGATAAACTGGTCTACCCACCTGATGATGTCAGCAATTTTTGGTGTGTGTTGATACTGTCTGTATTATACTAATATCACAGTAAGAGTCAATGATTGCCCACAATCTGTAGTCCTTCAGACAACTGTCCATCACTTAAATAATGGACAGGAAAAGGCCTAGCAGACAGCCCTGATGTATGGACTTGATCACTGGGCTAAGGTCATTTCACACATGTCAACATATTTAGATGCCATGTATGTGATAAACTGGTCTACCCACTTGATGATGTAGGTGTAGTATACCTCAGTGTGGATTTGTGTCAAATGGCTTGGGCTTGTCAAGTTCAAAAGGATAATAGTGTTATCATCATGTATGCCCTCAATGACCACTTTGAGGACATCTAACAGATGTTACAGACATGATGTAGCATTAATAGCTCACACAGGTCTGTTGCACACAGCTGAGATATCATTAGTGTCCATTTAGAAAAGGTCTATGATTACACACTGATCTACCTCACAGATGAGGAGAGTCAGGATGTGTCCATACATGCATGCATCGGGCAGTGTCCCCACCAAGTCACAAAGATACATATTGAAAACACCCTTCTACACAACATAGTTTGTGTGGATGATGTGTTGAAGTGCATATTCAACCATGTCAGAAAGGTGTATGTAATGATTCCTATGATACGTGATCTGTGATATTGTCACAGCCCATTGATTCTGTGCGATAGGTCTGGAAGAAGGTAAGACAGTGCATTTTGTCTATCCTCACCTGGCCTATGGTTTAAATACCATACTCCATGCAGGTATCGTTAAAAAACTCTCCCAGCTGGGGATTAAGCTTCATGTCATTACATGGATAACCAATTGGCTCACTGACAGAACACATACTGTGAAAGGTGGTGAATCAACCTGTATCAGTAAAGCTATCAACATTGGTGTACCCCATGGATCTGTGCTTGGCCCTTTACTGTTTGGAATCTATTTCTTGACAGTTCAAGTTAAAGTATATGGCCTTTGGCTTACCACATTTGCTGATTCTTGCACACTAGGTGCAATCATTGAGTCTACCTATGATGATAACATACTACAGGAGGTGCTAACATGTACAAATGATTGGTGACAAAGCCACATAGTCTACATATAAATACAAAAATATTTCTTTATTTTGGCCTTCTGCAAAGTAGAATTCCCTGCTAATTACAGCATTGACAACAGTCCCACTATGCTGAAACCCAGTGATGCAAGGACTAGGAGCACATATACATTGCACACTGAACTTTAACCACCAAGTGTCCATGCTGGTATTGAAAGTCTATGTTGTGCACATCATAAGTCATTCCATTGTATTCAGATCTCAAGATTATACTATAACATTGTACTCAAACCTCTTCAGAATGCTAATATAGAGTATAATGTGGTCTTCTGCATGTACATCAACAGACACATGCAGCAGCTGGAGAGACCACACCGGTTACTCACCAAGAAAAAAACACAGTGCATATAAACCATGCATTGATGTATGTGGATAGACTAAAATCCATGTCACTGTAATCTGTATTGTATAGTATGAGGTGACTGCTGCCTGGCCTCCAGGCTAGTCTCTGACCTGGCCGTAGTGGAAATAGTGCACATCCACAAATCAGATATAGCTGATGACATCAGCAGTGTTTGTTAAGGTGAATATGGCAATGACAGCGTCCCATATGCTGGTATAAAAGGCTGTCTGCAATGTCAAGCAAGTGCACTTGCAGACACACACACACACACACACACACACACACACACACACACACACACACACACACACACACACACACACACACACACACACCAATTGACTTCAGTGAGAATATAAACCCTACCTATTCAGGTGCACAGACTACAGAACTCTGTATTCAAGACAAGTGCCACAGCTCAAGTATGACTTGGAGTATCTCAGAAAAAATTTATAGCTGATGACATCAGTGGTGTCTGGTGAGGAGTATATGTCAATAACAGTGTCCTACATCCTGGTGTATAAGGCTCTCTATCTTGTCAAGCAAGTGGGCACACACACACACACACACACACACACACACGCACGCACGCACACACACACACACACACACACACAAAACAGTTGAATATAGTTAGAATAGAACCCCCAAAGTAAACAGGCTACAGAACTCAATAAATTATACATGCACCATGGCACAAGTCTGACTTTTACAAGACTGCAAATCAACTTATAGTGGATGACATCAGCAGGGCATATTGGAGAGAAAATACCTGTTACTCAACCTGTTGCTGAGAGACTGACTTACTGCCTGCTGTGATATTCTGAAAAGATAAGAGTTTATTCTCATTTTTCATCTGCACTTTTGATTTAATACCTCTGTAATCTGTACAACTGCTTTTTACTGTCATTTTTGTTGTGAGATACAGCTAATATCTGTTAGTGTTGACCTAAGTTTGTAGTGAAATCCTTTGTCTAGGGGACAATCTGCTTACTTAGTGAGAGAAAGTGAACAGAACTGGTTTCATCTGGGCAGAGCATTCCTGCAACTGTATTGTCTGGATAATAGGTCTGTTTCTGTGCCTTAAATCAGATATTCCAAAAAGCAAAAACCAGCGTGGCAAACATAGTTAGAAGTAATTCCTTTATTTACTGAAGCGCTTTTCATCCGATTAAATACACAAACTTCATCAGATAAAGTAAAACGTGAGCTGTTACTTTTTAAATAAGCCGAGAAATGCATCAGCTGACATTCGACATTTAAAGCAACATACCTCATTTTAAAATCCTTCTTGTTAAAAAACTTTTTATATTAAAATACTTCTATTATTAGTAAATTATTACAAATCAAGCAAAAGTTATTACAGACATAAAACTACATCCAATTCCACAATTAAAACCAGTTTTGACATTGGACTAATGAAGGACCCATTCTATTAGAGGATTACATTAGCCAGTCCATTCCGAGCAGCAGCGGCAAATGTAAAACTATTTTAAACTCAATAGAGCTAAAAGGTGAATTATAATATCTACCTAAAATTACTGGAACAACAAAGTACTAATAAGTCCTATTAAAACATACAGATTATTCATGAATCTATCTGTGAAGACTTTTTAATTTTAATATAGGCATAACTGAACACATATCATTCAGACCTGGCAAATTATATGCATATAACCGGATCTGCCAAAGTAATTCCAACCTCTCCAATTCTACCTCTATTGGTCCCCCTCTCATATTTGGAACCAGCTGATCCAAAATCCAGAACTTAAATGCATGGCTAGGATATTCCGAAATATGCTTAGCCAATGCATTTTCTTGTTTAAGTTTACCTATGCTATAAACATGTTCATATGTTCTTTGTCTAGGGGACTATCTGCTTACTTAGTGAGAGAAAGTGAACAGAACTGGTTTCATCTGAGCAGGGCATTCTTGCAACTGTATTGTCTGGATAATAGGTCTGTGTTCTGCTTTCTGTGCCTTAAATCAGATATATCTGTTACTCAAGCTGTTGCTGAGAGACTGACTTACTACCTGCTGTGATATTCAGAAAAGATAAGAGTTTATTCTCATTTTTCGTCTGCACTTTTGATTTAATATCTCTGTAACCTGTACAACTGTTTTTCCCAGGTTCCTATCACATGATAGAAAATTGTAAATGGCGAAAGCATATTGAGTGAACCCGATTGTTTGAAATGTTGAAATATCGCACGTGTAACATGGAAATCGGCGTAGGGAATATTTTCCCTTTACTTCAATGCAGTGCGATCTCGGAGTAGGAATACTTAAGTAGTGGGGGTGTGGGGGTGCAGGGTGGCTTCCCCCCCTGCCTACAGCATTTAGGTAAGTATAGTTTTTTATTTTTATTTATTTATTTATTTATATTATATTTTCAAAATTTCAAACATTGCTCGTATGGTGTCGACCATATGGTGTTCGATGTTTGAAACTTTCAAAAATATAATATAGACCCGTTTTTCCCACCCACCCTGTTCTTGTGGTGGTCTTATGTCTTGATGGCTTTGAGTTGCCCACCTCTGGTATAAAGTTGATACTGGACACTCCGCCCCAACAGTCACATTACATTAGCTCATTCTACTGTTAAGAGTGAGAACTTAGCAAAGGCCCACCACTTTAGCTTCTGCATGTTGAATTATCTCATTATCTTCTGCCTCTTCACTTTCTACTAAAAAAAAAAAAAAACTGTTTCCTACCTTTCCTTGAACTAGTGTAGCCCAGATACAGATTTCCTGTATCCAGGAATTTTTGTAAGCTTCTGAGCGGTGCACTTCAATTATTTTCCCCTTAGATCTGCTAGTTCTCTGCTCTCCTGCACTTTTATTAGCTTATTAGTCTAGCACTTTAAACTATTCTTGGTGCCAGAAAGTCTGCTCTTCAAATCTTCCCATAGAACTAGCTGGTTTCTCAGTAGTAGCACTAAAATCTGAATTCCTGTGACTAGCACTTGCTTTAAAACTTGCTGAAAAGCACTATGAAGCCTTAAACTAATACAAGTACTTAGTCCTCCTTGTTAATAAGGAGAAATTAATCATAGTCACTAAACGACCTATAATTGCAAAATACCTTGCCAAGGTAAGGGAAAACACCTCTTGTACTTTACAAAAGAAACACCGAACCAGGCATGTCCAAAGGTCAGCTTCCGGCGATTTCTCCTGTCCACCTGGTGAATCTGGGCATACTGGGGCAATGCAGCAATTGCCTCATGTACACAGACAACCCTCTTCTCCTACCACCCAACACTACAAATTGTGAGAGATGCACTTACATAGCTAAACTGGAAGCAAAGCTCTTTCCAGCCAAGATTGTGCTAGACAGTCAAGAGGAGAAGGTTAAAACCTGCACTACACCTCAAGCAACACATAGCCCTTCAAAACCCATGCCACCAACATCCACACATAGTAACACTAAACCCGCTTATGCAGAGGCCCTTAACATTAACCTGCCCAAGCAACAAGGATCTCCGAAGCTGAAATGCAAACAAACAACAATCCCAACCAAAGTGACACATAGCTCAAAACACCAGTGTGCCACCAAACAACAGCCCCTAAGGCAAGACAATGTACCTTTTGTCATAGGTGACTCTATAGTCAAGCACACTGATGTCCCACTCATCAGGCTGAGCAAGGAGAAAATTACTGTCAGCTGCCTGTCGGGTGCCAGGATCTGCCACATAATGCATGCACTCAAGTCACTCCACAACAAGTACAAATATGACTTTGTCATTGCCCATGTTGGAGTGAATGACTTGAGACGTACCTTCCTGGACTACAAGAAAAGAGACATGGAAGAGCTCTTGGATCATGCAGCCTAGGCAGGTATGACCCTAGCCCTGAGCAGCATCCTGCCTTTGCCCAGAATGATACCAGAGTATAAGGACAAAATGATTGACTTTAACAATTGACTATATTTCTGGTGTCATTCAAAGGGGATCCAGTATCTGTCTACCTGTGATGACGCGATCAACAAACCACGATGCTTTGCCAGAGATGATCTGCACCGGTCACCCCTGAGATTCAGGTTACTGGCTAAGGCTCTTGCCACCCCTATAGTGCCTTTTTTACGCAAGGCTCAAAGGACAAAACCACCACCATAACAGATATAAGCATGCAAAATCTGAAGCTAATGCTATTCAATGCTAGAAGTCTAAACCTCAAAATGCACTCTCTTGAGGCACTCTTAAAAATGGAGAACATCGATATCTGTGCAGTAACTGAGACCTGGTTCAAGGCTCCAGAGAGCACCCCTGCAATACTAGGCTACAACTCTTACCACACTTTTCGGCCACCAAACCAGGACCGAACCACTAACGGTGGAGGAGTGTCCATATTCACCAAGGATATTCACACCTCCAGGCTAGTTACCCAACACAATGCATCTGAAATTCTACAGGTGCAACTAAAACGAGGTAAGACTGCAATCCAAACTGTAGCTTGCTACAGACCCCCCACCATGCCCCAAGATTCTCACTACACCTTTCTAAACATACTAGAAAATATTAAGATACAACCAAATACCCTAATACTGGGTGATTTTAATTACTCTGCCATTAATTGTGAAAACTACTCGGGTACCAACACCTTTGCCCAATGGTTCTTGGAATTCATAAATTCCAATGCCCTGGACCAACTAATCCATAGTCCCACCAGGGCTGAAATATCCTTGACCTGTTCATTACCAACATGGGAGATAATTGCTCCACACCAGTGGTCAGCCCAATCGTTGGTCAGATCTGACCATAAGCTAATCACCCTTGACCACCACATCCCACCCCCAACCCCCAGTAGGGAAACCTCCATAAAAAACTTCTCCAAAGCCAACTTCATGCTACTCAAGTCAGAAGTGACAAACTTCATGACACCCATGCAGATGGGAATTGAAAGTTCAACTGCTGAATCCTACACTAAGGCAGTGTACGAGCACATCCATTTGTGCATGAATCATGCCATTCCAAACAGAACCAAGATGGTCTCCTCCAAAAAAAGTAATCCAATCTGGTGGTCCCCTGCCATAAACAAACTATACAACAGAAGGAAGAAACTGTTGCAGAAAAGAGGAAAATCTCAGGATGCCAAAAAAACCCTTACCAGCCTCAGTAAGAAGCTGAGATCCCTCATAAAATCCTCCAAAGCTAGTTATGAAAATAAAATTGCCAAAGATTCCAAGGACAACTACAAGGCATTCTATAGTTATGCCAAGAATCTAAATGGCAATGCTCAGATTTGCTCTGTGCTACAACAGAATGGCTTTAAATATACTGATTCCAAGGATATTGCCAATATCCTGGCAGATCGATTCAGTGCCAACTTCACCCCCCTCTTACCCCCTAAAGAGCCCATCTCAATGCCAAAAGATTGCCAAATTCTGGTAATCACAACCACACAGGTACAACATGCACTCTCAAAAGCTAAGAGTACAGCATCCGTGGGACGAGACGACATCCCAGGCTGTGTACTACATGAACTACAAAATGAACTGGCACCTCACCTAAGTGTCATGTTTAATCATAGCCTCACCTCAGGCTTTGTGCCCAGTGAGTGGCGCACAGCTATAGTTATCCCACTCCACAAGGGGGGATCCACCTTGGATCCCATAAACTATCATCCCATCTGTCTGATGAGCCTGATCTGCAAAGCCATGGAATGCTTTGTCATAGAACTTATAAACAAAGACATTGGCAACCTTCAAACACTGGACCCCACCCAGTTTGGTTTTGTAAAGGGATGATCTTGTCTCCTCAACCTGATTGACTTCTTTGACTCAGTCTCCAGAGCCGTGGATGAGGGTAAGGCAGTCCACACAGCCTATCTGGACCTCACCAATTCCTTTGACACCATCCCCCACTCTGGAATCATAGATAAACTTACCAAGCTGGGCATTAATCCCTACATCACTAAATGGGTTGCCAACTGGCTTATTGACAGAATCCCCACTGTAAAAGTAGCTGACTCGAAATCCAGCTTCAGACAAGTGACAAGCAGAGTACCTCAGGATTCAGACCTGCAACCGCTCTTGTTTGGCATCTACTTCTCTGAAGTACAGGTCAGCATTAAGGGACTCTGGCTAACAAAGTTCACAGATGACTGCAAACTGGGAGCCATTATTGAATCCCCAAATGATGTGGATATTCTACAAAAGGGCCTCACAGAAACAGATGCTTGGTGCCAGAGCTATGGGCTCAAGCTCAATGTCAAGAAATGTATAGTTATTCCTTTTGGAAAAAACATTGTACCCATGAATTACCACATAAGTGGCAGTACACTAAACACCAAAAGTGTGATAAGGGACTTAGGGACACAGGTGGACAGTGGTCTCACCTTCGATAACCACATAGCCACAACAGTCAGGAAATCTTTCTATGTGGCACACTTCATCACTAGGTGCTATTCATTCAGAAAAAAGGAGGTCATTGTCCCACTGTACTCATCCCTCATTAGACCCATTATAGAGTACAATGCCCCATTTGGTATGTATCTCACAAGACATCTGCAACAACTGGAAAGGCCACAGAAATACCTCACTAAAAGAATCACAGGCAAAAAGCAGATGCCCTATGCTGACCATCTAAAAAATCCAGCTATACTCTGTCACATATCGCCTACTCAGAGGTGATCTCTGCTTAACATACAAGGCCATCTCAAACCCAGTGCTGTTGGACATGCTACACTTAAAGAAATCTCAATCTCTCAGAGCCACACGCTCCAGTGATCTAAACCTGGTTATCACAATGGACAAAACATGCTGGAGGGATAGGTTCCTGACCCAGAGACTTCCCATACTCTGGAATAGACTGCCCATACATGTAAAGCTGAGTGCCTTTTTGGCCCTCTTCAAAAGGAACCTTGACAATTGGTTAAGAGATAGGAAGTCCACCCCAGGGATCACATCAGTCATCCTGATAGACAGTGGACCAGGGAAGTAAATATTATGGGAAGAAATAGCCAAGGAATTGTTATGGCTAGGCTTGTATAGGCCCTAGGGTTGATAGCCTAGTACCAACCTATGAACCTATAAGATGTTGGGATGCCGCCATGAAATGAATGTGTAGGTATGTGCAAGTATTGGTAACTGAATGATACACACATTTCTGCTCTTCTGACTTCACACACACACACACACACACACACACACACACACACACACACACACACACACACACACAGAGTTGATTGCAATGAGAGCAGAGCCCCTATCTAACTACACAAACTACAAAACGTAGTACTTTACACAAGCATCACAACACAAATCTGATGTTTATAAGACTGCAGGTCATCTTATACTGGATGACATCAGCAGGGTATGTTGGAGAGAAAATGTTTGTATGCCTGCATGAAATGGATATGTAGACATGTGCAAGTATGAAAATACTGTCAATTCTTGACATTGGAGTGGTAGCTGTAGGATACACAGTTCTGCTCTTCTGGCTAGACATGCACACGCACACACACACACACACACACACACACACACACACACACACACACACACACACACACACACACACACACTTGACTGCAGTGAGAACAGAACCCTTACATATCTAACTACACAGACTGCCAAACTCAGTACTTTACACAAGCGCCACAACACAAGTCTGACTTTTGCATGACTGTAGATCAACTTATACTGGATGACATCAGCAGGGCATGTTGGAGAGAAGATGTTGGGAGATCTGCATAGGTTCATAGTTTCATAGGTTCATAGGAGGTTACTAGCTTAATGGTCCTAATGTGTTTACAAGACTAGCCATGCAAAAACACAAGTACCCTTATTGAACATAGTTAGATGGTCATTGTTAGCAGAGCGGTTTTTGTGATAAGCACCAACTGGCCCTGTCCATGAGGGACATAGGTGCACCCTAGGGGTGAATGTACAATGACCCATCCAGTTGTCAAGGTTGAGCTTGAATAGGGTCCTTGGGTAGCACTGCTTCACATATGGTGAAAGCCTATTACAGAGGAGTGGCAATTGCTAAAAGACATATCTGTTTTCCCAGCATGCTCTGTTTATATCACAGTCCAGGTTGAGATGTCTGGAGCAAGTTATTCTTGTCCCATTTGATTTGCAGATGTACAGCATTTCCAGTAGTGCAGGGCCTGTGACTGCTCTGTAGGCCAGGCATAGCTCACCTCTCAGCAGCCTGCATGATAGTGAGTACAGTGACAGGTATTTTAGTCTTTCCATTTATGCCATGATTTTGAGGTCCTGGATTCTCTCAGTCATAAACGTATGTGTTTTCTTCAGTTGCTGCAGGAGTCTGGTGAGGTGCAGACAGAAGGGAGCATTGTAATCAATTCCTCATCTGATAAGGGTAGAGTACAGCAGAGCTATGACCTCCCTGGTCATGGACGTGATGGCCTTATTTATGAGGTGCACAATGTAGAATGTATGTCTCACCACTATGGACACATAGTGATTGAAGTATGAGGTGCTATCAATATGTGTTCCCAAGTCTTGCAACACTGTGTTTGATCTTAGAGAGGTGCTATATATATCATAATTAGCAGGGGTAATTAATTGCCAATTGGGACAATAAGGCATTTTTTTCTTTAAGGTTCAGTCCATGAGTTTGGCACCATTTATTTGTCTGTGTCAGCCTCTTCTGTAATACGTTAACATAGTTGGGTGACTCTATAAGACTGCATCCAGTTGACAGTCATCTGCAAACTTGGCTATTCACAGGCCATCTATCTTTGGCTGGACTTCAGAGAAATAGTTTCCTAATAGTTGAGTGGCCAGCCCAGATCCTTGTGGTATTTTACTGGTAAGTAGTGTAGTGGTGGAGGTGCAGTCCACAACTTTGGCAGTGTGTGTTCTTTCAGCGAGCTAGTTGGCTATTCATCTAGTAATGTATGGGTTACTCCCCAGAGGGGATATTTTGTCTATAATACCTGAATGGAAAATAGTGTCAAAGACCTTGGATAACTCAATATAGGCAGTATGTCCTGTTATCCCTCATCTAGGTCTTTTGGGTCAGTATCAAAGAAGTCCAATAGGTTTAATAAGCAAGATCTACCCTTGACAAAACCAAAATGGGTTGGGTCAAGTGTGTTGAAGGTCACCGATGTTCCTGTGGATAAGGTCCATGCTAATTCCTTCCCTAGCCTTGCAGATAAACCATTTTAGGCTTATGGGTCAATATTTATAGTTCTGCATGTTAACATATTGATGTGCATTGCATATCACACAACATTTGGCATTAATTTCTGTAGTGTAGGAGATATATGTGTGAAAACAGTACTGAGGCACTAGGGTTGCAGTGCTTAGAGGGAGGCAACACATGGCTGTATTGTAAATATGTGACATATTGTTAGATAGGGCATTCAGTTTGTGATGTTTCTACATGTAATTTCATGCCATAGACAGGAAATGGACATTAAACAGCAGTAATATATTATAATACTTATTTTTCCATAGTGCAGTGAGCAGCAGATGTGTGTGTGTGTGTGTGTGTGTGTGTGTGTGTGTGTGTGTGTGTGTGTGTGTGTGTGTGTGTGTGTGAGAGAGAGAGAGAGCTGGGAAAGTGTTTGCACATATGAGACATGCATTTCCAATGCTTTCCATGTTTGCATGTAGTTAAGCAGTGGACAAAAGCACGCCAGATTGGTAAAGTCTGAGATTTAGTACTGAGCCTATGAAACTTATCTGCTGCTTAACTGACTCTGTGGCAGCAGGTTTAAATGGATTGATACCTTTCCTTTTTGAGCCCAGATGATATTGGATTCAAATCCAGGTGTATATATTACTTTTAAATACTATTAAATAAACAGTGATAATGCAATGACATCAATTCTTTATAGTACATTCATTGCTGTATGTTGCCATAGTGCAGCAGAGTTAAGTGAAATTGCACAGAGATAACTGCAGCATTGTACCATTCCTTACTGTTGCTTGGCATTGCTATGCGATGTGAAACTCCACATAAACAGTGATTCCAAAAAGTGAAGGGATCCATTGCTTTTTATGTTACTTATGTGTGTTGTATGTGATTCTATTTTATGACCAGATTATACATGTTAAAATGGGGAAGTGGTGAAATGGGGATTAAGCAGGGGAAGAACAAAGGGAAAGCAATACAGGAATGTACAGGAGGGTGGTAGGAAAAAAACAAGAGCTCTCCATTATTTCAACACTAAAAACTAATCATAAGTGCAGAATATTAGCTGAATTTGGACTGTCACCTCCAGAGAGACGGGTGACAATATAATCATGCTGTATAGCCAATTGGACCAAATAAAGTGTGTCAGGAAGACATATATGTGAAATGGACAGTTATATATGGGACATTTTGTTGTGGGACAGGTGCCCATTTTTTTAATTCAGTAAGAGAGAACTGCTGTTTAAGAGACATAGGTATGTCTGGGTCAGGTAAATTGGGTAGGTGAGGAAGCAAATGCAAACAAATAAGACATACAAGAGACAGGGAAGGTGATGGACAGAAAAGGTTGGAAGACACCATGATGGTGGTGAGGGAGGGGACAACCCAGGCTCATGCCCATCAAGCTTGGAGACAGTGAGAATCGAGTCCTCACCAACTGGACTATCATCACTTTGCCCTTACTATGCTGGTGGCTGGAATGCTTGACATCTTCTCCTCCTTTGGACCATGAGGAAGAGCAGCCTCTCCATCTGGTGTAGGCATACACCAGTGGTCTGGTGTACAATACTATGCACCAACCTTGGCCTCTCCCAGTGGGTGATGAAATCACCATATCCACCACTGCCTTAGGGCATAGGTAGTGCAGGGGCAGCACACACAGTGCTGCCTGGTTGGCTCCCAGATGTGCTGGCCATTGGTTCTGGAGATGGTGGAGTGCTTTCTGTATGCCATATCTCCCCATCCCCTTTCAAACAGGAAGGCACCATGTTGCCTAAAGGCATCCACTATCACCTGATTGTCAGCAGTGATGATGGGGAGTCTCTGAGGATTCAGATGCCTGGGTGGCACACTCCTAGGTGTCCTAAAAGATGACAGAAGGATAATATACATAAGTGTCACATAGTTGCAAAATAACAGACAGATTAAACAATAAAGATAGCCTGTCAGTGTTACTCACTGGAGAAACATAAAACAGTCTTGAGATGTGAAATACAAACAACAGGATGGATGCAAAAAAAGTGTAACAATAGAATTAGTGCCCAATAGAATTAATTGAATGTATCCAGTTTATATTTTTGGCTATTTAGGTCTTGTCTTCTTCCTGGGTGCTCCCATTGTGTAGTTTGTGTACTGCTGTGCTTTCTGCAAATGAGAAAAGCACAGCCAAACCTGCCATTCATTTCCTCCTTTCCCATGATTGTGCTATGTGACACATTGTGCAAACACTGCCCCCCCCCAAAAAAAGAACAATCATTAAAAAAAAAGAAAAAAAAAAAACAAGACAGAAAATGGAAAAAAAAGGATAAGTAATTGAAATGAGGAAAAATCAATCTATGACATGCACACTAGAGAATGATGGTTCACGTGAGATATGGCTACATAGATCTGGATTTGAACTCTCACTCTAATGCACCTTCAGAATATAGGATGGGTGCCTTATCCCTCTTTGCCACACAAACAGCTTTGCAGCAAGGAACTGAAATCATTCTGCATACAACTGGTTGCAATATTATCTGCAGTAATATGAAACCATACAACTGTTATTAGTACATATATTATTTCTGTATGTAGTGCAGTTAGTTATCACACAACCTGTTATGATTATTGCTTGCAAATATAGAGCTCTGACTCACCTCTCTGTGTTTGTTGGTCATTCTTCAGTTATCTGACCAGTAATCTGAGACATGAAGTATATAAGCCATTCTATATCATTGTCCTTAAAATTTGTAAGGATATTAACTGGAAATAACATATGCAGTTGCCAACAAATAAAGGACAGGTTGGATTTTATGGAACACAACCTGTGAATTGTGTGCTGCTTACTTACATTTCCAACCTTACATCTAACACTTTTTAGATCTTACCTGACACACTCACTGAATGTAAGGTAGCTGGCATTGCTGCTGTGTTTTCCTAATTCCCTACCAGTAATCATTGAAAGTTACAGTCAATTAAAAACAAACACTGGGGAAGTGCCTGAACTATGTTTACATCTCCTACACAGATAAAAGTATTTGGGATTCAGCAATTCTAATCAGTTCACACCTCATTTGCATCTTCACCATGCTAACAGCCCTGAATCCACACCATTATAAAATGGCAACTAAGTAGCTAGGCAAACTGATGGTGAGGAGACTTGCGTATGTAGAGAAGACAGGACCTACACAATTTCTTCAGGATATATCTGGATAGAGGATTAGTGAACTTCAAAAGGTATGCTTGCATTTTGTCAGCTACATTCTGCATATGCTGGAGTGTACTTAAGTAAAATCTGAAGCAAAGGCTGTTACACTTTCATCTGTATGCATTACTTAGACATGTACTGATGCCATGGGCATGTTTGTCAAGGCATTTTACAGGTATCATGATTGTCAATACCTTAAAATGGAATTCTATGTGATAAATATGTAAAAATGTTTCAGGAACAGTTCCTTTCATAGCACTTTTAGCATTTCAAAGATGGTTTGTTTGTGAAATGTGCCATTTGCCCATTTTTTTTTTGGGGGGGAGCTGAGTTACTGTTATTTTACAAACAAGGATATTTTGCTATTGTTACTTTCTTTTTTGCATCCAAAGGGTATGGGTTCAACTATCACAATTCACAACTATACCATACTGTTATTTCTTCAATAATATTTACATTAAATTAAAAACCTCTACACCATTGGCACAAATGCCTTGCCGTAAATTGTAATCTGTATAACTGTAACACGCATATGTGCAATTTATGCACATTTCAAGGGTTACTTGCAGCAATGTATAGTATAGTGTTTATCTGTTAGGAGGTAGACTTAAATGTAAAACTTAAGATAATAGAGTTGTATAATTGTATTAATACATTGTACGTCACATGTGATGGTATTAATCTTATCACAGTTTTCTCATACCCTAACTCTTATCTTGCTTTTTTATTTTTATTTTGCTTTATTTTATTTTTTTTTTTTATTTTTTATTTTACTTTATTTTATAAATACTTATTATTTTATTTTATTCTTAAAATATATTTTAATTTTATTATGTTATTTATTTGTTCTTTTCTTTTTTTTTATTTTTATTATGTGTCATCAAAGTGTGTCCATGTCATCCATGTGTACCACATCGCTAAATGCTCCCGAGTACAGTGAGGTAAGCCAGCCCCTTTGAATCAGCATGCCACTGCTCCATTGGCTACAGCACCAATGCCCATTACATCTGGGAGCCACCCTGGTAGCACTGCTTCTGCTGCCCTTGCACTACCTGCACCATCAGCTAGTCCTGTCTCTCAGGCTGGTCCAGAGGTACACTCTGGGAGCAGTGGCAGAGGTGGTGATTTTATCACCTGCAATAAGTTGCCAGGAATGGTGCATTGGGTGGTGTGCCGCACCATTGGTGTACACCTACATGGCTGAAAAACCTGCTCTCCCTCATGCTGTTTATAAGGAGGAGTAGAAGAAGACATCTAGCACTTTAACCACCTGCGGAGGAAGGTGACACTGATGACAGTCCAGTGGGTGAGGACTCATTTCTCATTGTCTCCAGGCTTGATGGCTGTGGGTCCAGGTTGTCCCCACCCTCACCCCAATCATGGTGTCCCCAGCCTTTTGTGTCCATCACCATCCCTGTCTCTTGTCTTGTTTGTCTTTTCTGTCTGTAATTGCTTCCTCACCTACCTAACTTACCTGACCCAGACATACCTATGACCCTTCTCCAACATTCCTCTTTCTTTCTCTCTCTCAAATAAAAATAAATGGGCATCTGTCCCACACAAAAAAAAATCATCCCATACATAGCTATCCATTTTGCACTTGTGTCTTCTTAACACACTTGATTCATTCCAAATAGCTATGTAATATGATTGCATTGTGGCTACCCCTCTCTCTGGCTGGAGGTGACAGTCCAAATTCAGTTAATATTCTACACATATTTTCAGTTTACACTGTTAAAGAAATTGATAGCTATGGTTCTTCCTTACCTCCTTCCTGAATAGTCCTGTCCTGCTTTCCTTTGTTCTTTCCCCTGTTTGCTCCCCTTTTCACTACTTTCCTATCTACCCCATTATTATCATTTTAATCTAGTCAAAAAATAGAATCACACACAACATACATAAGTTGCTGAAAAGTAATTGATCCCTTCAATTTTTAGGCTCCATGTTTGCACAGAGGTGAGCATTGCACACAAACATGCAGTGCACTGGCAAAATGATGTGGTTACCTCCTCACAATACTGCTTAACCCTGCTGCACTATGCCAACACACAGCTACACATGCACTATAAAGAATTCATGTTACTGCATTATCAATGTTTAAATAAAAGTATCTAAGAGTATCAGATAGACCTGTATTCAAACCCACTACCATCGGGATCAAAAAAGGAATGTATCAATGCATTAACACATACTGCCGCAGAGTCAGTTAAGCAACAGGTGTGTTACATCGACTCAATACTGTCAGACTTTAGCTCTGAGGCTCGCTTTTGAGCACTGCTTAGCTATGCCCAAACATCTGTATCTCACATGCATATGCACTTTGCCAACCACTGCGCAAACCTGCTGCTTGCTGTGCTATGGAAAAGTAAATATTATAATGTATTACTGTTGTTTACTGCCCATTTTCTATGTATGACATAAAAATTACATGCGGAAACATCATAAGCTGAAGGCCCTATCTAGCAATATGTCACTTATTTATAATATAGCCATGTGGCCACCCCGCAAAGGGCTGCAGCCCTGGTATCTCGGTACTTTTTCCACACATATATCATCTATACTATAGAAAATAATATCAAATGTTGCATGATATGCAATGCACATCACCGTGGTAACATGCAGAACTAGAATTATTGACCCATAATCCTTAAAAGTCTTATCTGCAAGGCTAGGGAAGTAATCAGCATGGACCTTATTCATAGGGACATAGGTGACCTTCAAAACACTTGACCCGACCCATTCTGTGTTTGTCAAGGGTAGATCTTGCTTATTGAACCTTGTGAACTTCTTTGATACGGACCCCATAGACCGGGATGAGGGATAAAAGACATGCCCCCTATATTGAGCTATACAAGGCCTTTGACACTATCTACCATTCATGGGAATTAGTCCATACAGTATTCGATGGATAGCCAACTGACTCACTGACAGAACACACACTCTCAAAGTTGAGAAATGCACCTCCACCACTAGCCTATGTACCAGTGGAATTCCTCAAAGATCTGTGCTGGGGCCTCAAATGTTTGAAAACTACTTCCCTGAAGCACACATAACAGTAGATGGCTTGTGGTTTACCAAGTTTGCAGATGACTGTTAACTGGACTCACTAATATACAGTCCCCTAATGACTGTAGCATATTACAGAGGGAGCTGACACAGACAAATGAATGGTGCCAAATTCATGGACTGAACCTTAAAGTAAACAATGCCTCATTATCCCTGTGAAGTGCACCTGCTAATTTTGATATACATAGCACCCCTCTAAGTTCAAACACAGTGTTGTGAAACTTGGAACACATGTTGATAGCAAGCTGCACTTTCATCACTATGTGTCCATAGTAGTGAGACACACATTCTGCATTGTGCACCTCATACATATGAACATCACATCCAAAACCAGAAAGTTTATAGATCTGCTGTACTCTACCCTTATCAGATCACTAATTGAGTACAATACTCCCTTCTGTCTGTACCTCACCAGATACCTGCAACAATTGGAGGAAAACCAGAGGTTTGTGACTGGGAGAGTCCAGGGCCTACAAACATCACATAGAGGGAAATACTGAAAGATCTATCACTCAGTATCACACAGGCTGCTGAGAGTTGACCTATGCCTGGCCTACACAGCAGTTTCAGACCCTGCCCTACAAGAAATGCTGGACATCTGAAAATCAAATAGGATAAGGATAACTTGCTCCAAGGTTCTCAACCAATAATGTGACATAAACAGAACATGCTGGAAACACAGCTATATCCCCAATGATTGACTCTCCTCTGAAATAGGATCCCAGTACATGTGAAACAGTGCTCTTCAATGAACCTGTTCAAGCTCAACCATGACAACTGGTTGGGTGACTGTAAAGCCACCTGTGGGGTGGCACCTATGTCCCTCATGGACAATGCCAGTCAGTGCTGCTCACAAAATCACTCTGCTAACAATGTCCATCTAAATATGCTCATAAGGGTATTTGTGTATTTACACAGCTAGGCTTGTAAACACCCTAAGGCTATTAGGTTAGTACCCTCTTATGAACCTATGAAGCTATGACCATATGCAGGCTTCCCAACATCTTTCTCCCACATGTCCTGCCTGATGGCATCTACTATAAGTTGACCAGCTGTCTTGTAAAACTCAAACATGTGCCATGGTGCTTGCATAAAGTACTGTTTTCTGTAGCCTGTGTACTTAGGTAGGGGGTTGTGTTCTCACTGCAATAAACTTGGTGTTTGTGTGTGTACATGTCTAGACAGAAGAACAGAAGTGTGTATCCTACAGTTACTGCTCCAATACCATGTATTGACAGTATGCTGATACTTGCACATGCCTATACATCCATTTCATGCAGGCCTCCCAAGGTCTTGTCCCCACATGGCCTGCTGATGTCATTTACTAGAAGTTCTCCTGCCCTCTTGTAAAAATCACAGTTGTGTCGTGGCACTTGTGTGAAGTGCTGTGGTCTGTAGTCTGTTTACTTAGAAAAGTAGGGGCTCTGTTCTCACTGCAGCCAACTCAGTGTGTGTGTATGTGTGTATAGACAGAAGAGCAGAAGTGTGTATTCTACAGTTACTGCTCCAGTGCCATGGATTGACAGTATTTTGATATTTGCACATGCCTACACATCCAGTTTATGCAGGTCTCCCAACCTCTAGTCTTCCACATATCAGCTGATGTCATCTACTATAAGCTGATCTGCACTCTTGCAAAAAACAGACTTGAGCTATTGCACTTGTGTAAAGTATTGTGCTCTGTAGTCTGTGTACTTGGATAGGTAGTGATTCTGTCTTCACTGCAGTCAACTTGGTGTGTGTGTGTGTGTGTGTGTGCATGTGTGTGTGTGTGTGTGTGTGTATGTGTGTGTGTGTGTGTGTGTGTGTGTGCGTGTGTGTGTGTGTGTGTAGACAGAAGAGCAGAACTGTGTATCCTACAATTACTGCTCCAATGCCATGGATTGTCAATATTTTGATACTTGCACATGCCTACATATCCTTTCAAGGAGGCCTCAATACCTTTTGTCTTTCACATGGCCTACTGATGTCATCTACTATAACTTGACCTGCATATTTGTAAAAATCCCACTTGTGCCATGGCATTTGCATATAAGTACTGAGTTCTCTAGTCTGTGTAATTAGGTAAGGATTCTCTTCTCACTAGAGTCAAGATTGTGTGTGTGTGTGTGTGTGTGTGTGTGTGTGTGTGTGTGTGTGTGTGTGTGTGTGTGTGTGTGTGTGTGTGTGTGTGTGTGTAGACAGAAGAGCAGTATTTTGATATTTGCACATGCTTACACATCCAGTTTATGCAGGTCTGCCAACCTCTAGTCTCCCACATCAGCTGATGTCATCTACTATAAGTTGATCTGCACACTTGCAAAAAACAGACTTGAGCTATTGCACTTGTGTAAAGTATTTTGTTCTGTAGTCTGTGTACTTGGATAGGTAGCGATTCTGTCTTCACTGCAGTCAACTTGGTGTGTGTGCGTGTGTGTGTGTGTGTGTGTGTGTGTGTGTGTGTGTGTGTGTGTGTGTGTGTGTGTGTGTGTGTGTGTGTGTGTGTGTGTGTGTGTGTGTGTGTGTGTGTGTGTGTGTGTGTGTGTGTGTGTGTGTGTGTGTGTGTAGACAGAAGAGCAGAAGTGTGTATCCTACAATTACTACTCCAATGCCATGGATTGCCAGTATTTTGATACATGCACATGCCTACACATCCTTTCAAGGAGGCCTCACTCCCTTTTGTCTTTCACATGGCCTGCTGATGTCATCTACTATAACTTGACCTGCATAGTTGTAAAAATCCCACTTGTGCCATGGCATTTGCGCAAAAGTACTGAGTTCTCTAGTCTGTGTAATTTGGTAGGGATTCTCTTCTCACTAGAGTCAAGAGTGTGTGTATGTGTGTGTGTATGTGCACTCTTGTTTAACATTACTGAGAGCATTTTAAACCAGCTTGTAGAACACTGTTATTAACATATTGGCCTCAACAGACACTCCTGATGTCATCAGCTATAAAATGTTGATCGAGACACTTCAAGTCGGACTTGTGCCATGGGACTTGCTTAAAATCTTGAGTTCTATAGTCTGTGTACTTGGATAGATAGGAGTTCTAATCTCACTGCTATTACCATATTGGTCTCAACAGACTCTGCTGATGTTATCAGCTATAACTTGTTATCCTAGACACATTAACTTGCACTTGTGCCATGGTGCTTGCAAAAAGTACTGAGTTATGTAGTCTGTGTCTTGAGATAGGTAGGAGTTGTATTGACACTGCAGTAAAGTGTGTGTGTGTGTGTGTGTGTGTCTGTGTGTGTGTGTGTGTGTGTGTGTGTGTGTGTGTGTGTGTGTGTGTGTGTGTGTGTGTGTGTGTGTGTGTGTGTGTGTGTGTGTATACACAGTCTTGCTTGACATTAGAGAGAGCATTTTACACCAGCATGTAGGACACTGTTAGCATATTCTCCTCAACAGACACTGCTGATATCATTAGCTATATCAGATTTGTGGATATGCAGTACTCCCACCAGGGCAGGGCAAGAGACTGGTCTGGAGGCTAGGCAGATGTCACCTCATCCTATGTGAAACATATTACAGTGATATAGCTTTTAATCTATCCACATAGATCATGGCTGGTTTGTAGGGTCTATGTTTTCTTGGGAAAGTCCAGGGGTCTCTCCGGCTGCTGCATGTATCTGGTCAGGTAGATGCAAAAGACAGCATTATAGTTTATTAGTGTTCTGATGAGATTTGAGTACAGTGATGTCATACAGTCCTATGATCTGAATATTATGTTGTGACTTATGATGTGCACAACATATGTTTTCAATACCAGTGTGGACACTTGGTGATTGAAGTTCAGATTGCTATCTACATGTGTTCCCAGTGGTTGCATCACTGGGTTTTAGCATAGCAGGACTGCTGTTAATGCTGTGATTAACAAGAAATTCCACTTTTCAGATGGACAACAAAAAAAAGACATATTTCTACATTTATTTGTAGATCGTGTACCTTTGTCACCAATCATTTATCTGTGTTACCTCCTCCTGTACTATGTTATTATTGGCAGACTCAGTGATTGCACCCAATGTCTAAGAATCAGCAAATTTGGTAAGCCAAAGGCCATATACTTTAGCCTGAACTATCGGGAAATAGAGGATAAACAGTGAAGGGACAAGCACAGATCACTGGGGCTTGTCACTAGTGACAGCTCTACTGGTACAAGTTGATTCACCAACTTTCACAGTATCTGTTTTTTTGGTGAGCCAATTGGTTACTCATCTTGTGATGTAGGTATTAATACCCAGCTGGGAGGGTTTCTCAATGATGCCTGCATGAGGGTTTGTATCAAAACCCTAGGCCAAATCATAATAGGCACTATACACTGTTTTACCTTCATCCAGGCCTATCACATGGAATCACTGGGTAGTGACAACATCACAGATCACCTATGGTGTAACGTATGCATATACCATCCTGATACTGCTGAATCCGCACTTCAACACACCCTCCACATGGGCTATGTTCCTGTAGAAAGGTGTACATCAACCTGCACCCGTCTGAGTTGGGGGGACAGCAATTGATGCATGCATGTACAGAGACATCCTGACTCTTGTCAACTGTGAAGTAGACCATGTCATCATGGAGCTCTTCTAAATGGACACTAGTAATATTCCAGCTGTGTGCAACTGACCTGTGTGAGTCATTAATGCTAAATCATATATGTTACATCTGATAGATGTCTTCAGAGGGGTCATCAAGAGCCTGAATTATGACAACAGTATCATCCTGTGGAGCTTGACCAACTCACGGCATTTTGACACAAATCCACAATGAAGTATTCAATCAACGCTGTCATATGTGTTCATAGTCAGCTAGATTGCTGACTTGGTAGACCAGTGTATCACATTCATGGCATCTCACTATGTTAAAATGTATGGAGGGGCCTATATCTCAGGTCCATTGATCAGGTCTGTAAATCAGGGCTGTTTGCTAGGCTCTTTACTGTCCATTATTTAAGTGATGGACATCATAGGTGACATACATATCCTGGGTTCAAACAGCTGCCTGAAGGCCTACAGATTGTGTGCAATCATTGACTCCAGCTGTGATATTAGTATTATACACACAGTATCAACATATACCAAATATTTCTGCCACAGGCATTACAACACCTGCAAAGACAAGAAAAAATTGGGGGATTTTTTTAAGTCAGGTACACAAGCAACCAACCCAAGTATAATGTAGACATCACATTGCATAGTCAGACCAGTAGTAATATGACCCATGTCCTGGGGTAGATGGAAAGTGGAATATCCACCAGCATGTGGTCACAATGCTGACAACTGCCTTGAATGTAAAACAAGTACTGGGATGTGAAGGATATCCACATCAAATGCCATAATACCTTGATAGCTCCTAGACTTAATCTCATGAATAACTGAGTTCAATTCACCCTTCGTCATGTACGTCCCTACCTACACATCTTCCAGTGATGTGTTACTGAAGTGTACCACCTTTGTCTCAGTGAGCTGTCACACAGCTTATTGGCCATACCTCATATTCTTTTTGTGATATACACATGACTGCATGATGGTGAAGTACACCAATCAAGTTGTTATATGAGATGCAAGTGTGCTACCTGTTCTGCCAATGCAGACATTCCATACATAAGTGTTTGACAACATTAATGGCATGTATATAATTTGTGGCAGTGTGGACTGTCCTCTCTCTCTCTTTATATATATATATATATATATATATATATATATATATATATATATATATATATATATATAAAAATATATATATAAATATATATATATATGCCATGCACACCTGTCAACTAGCCTGTATTGTTCATACTGTCATATACAGGTATATCAATGTCCTTCCTAACATCTCCAGTAGATGTTGCAGTGTCAGAACAGTGTGCATGGTTATCCTCATACAGTGTGGGTGTATCATAATAGTTGTTCAAGTGTGTGTGCAGACTCATCTCTTATCACTCTTAATCACATATGTTATGTCCGAGACATGGGATTGCTGGTGGTATTATTCTGATATTTTGCATGATTGTGGTTGGTTCTTTTAATGTTTTCCATGAGCCTTTATATGTGCCCACCTTGCTGGAAACCTCTGCTGAGATTACAATCATATTCAGGTATATCAGTTTGCCCAGCTTCATAGTATGCACCCTACCCCCAATTGTATGTCAGATCCCTGATAGATACCCTCTAAATTATTCATGTAAGAATGCTTATCTCGCATAGACATCCTCCATGGGTCATTACAAGATTGAATGCTTAGGTGATCGAACACCTAAACATCGAACTTGTAATATTGAAAGCAAAAAACAGCAAACAGCCAATTTAATGCAGGGAAAGATTTTTCTTGTCTGTTCACCAGATTTTGCCATTTTGTCTACTGTAGAGGGATCTCAAAGTTGGTATATTTAGTTACGGGGGCATGTCGGGGAGGGTGAATCCCCCCACTTAGTTTGGATGTAAAGTTTTTTTTTTCTTACATGGCTGACCGACATGTTTTCCTGCTACATTTGACATTTTTGGGTTCGATATTACAAGTTCGATGTTTAGGTGTTTGATCACCTAAGCATTCAATCTTGTAATATAGGCACATCCTCCCCATTGTTATGTCACCTTGTATGACAGTCACATAAAATACACTTTCACTGTATAGTCCCTACTTTACCATAGAGATATGTTATTGGTGTTGCCACTACAACCAGCTTCCAGTGACATGCCCTCATCTGCTGTACTTTAGGTTGTTTCCCCTGTCCTCTTTCCCTGTGTTCATTACTACAATTCATCTGTGCATCCCTATTCAATACACAAACTTCCCCTGTGTGCAGTATCATGTCCTGTTACAGATCATTTGCACAGCTTCAGTGCAGAATGCCAGGAATATGATATCACAATACTCTGCACTGTAGATTCACTATCCTGTACATTGTTTGGACCATATACTTTGTATTCATACCTCTCAACTGTCCAGATATTTCCAGGGTATCCAGATGTGTTACTTATCCAATTTGTGGCGTATTACATACGTTTGAGTTCATACCTCTCAACTGTCCTGATTTGTGCAGAATGTCTATTTATTGTCTCACATTTTTGATCTTTTCCACATAACATTTTGGTTTTCTGGCAAATTACTGGTATGTCATTGCGGATTGATGTCAGAAAGTAATGACAGACATTTGAGTTTAAAACTTCATGCTCTTCAGAAAATTCATGTCACAGTAAAACCTATTATTCTATCAACGTTCTAGGTTTGTAAGAGAAATATTAGAATCCGTACCCTATTTTTGGCCCTTTGTCCCCACATTATTTATGACTTTGTCCAGATTTGTTGCTCTTAAAGATTAAAAGGCATGTCTGAGTTTCATTCTACTACATTTGTATGTGACATCTATGTCAGATATGTCCCTATTTCTGCTTAGCCCATGTTATGTTGGCCTTTGTGCAGGTGTGTTGAACTAACAGATTGAAAACTATCTGTGAAACCCTGGTGATCATTGTGGCATTCTGCACAAAACCAAGGACCATAAGTGCTCTTCTTTAAAAAACAATTGCTATCTCCATCCGTTTGCATGGCTTCCTGGCCAGCAACTCTGTTTCCAGCCATGAAACTTCACTTAGATGAGGCATGCAGCATGTAAACTCTGTATAGGCTTCATGTGGAGCCTACACTGAGTTTATTGAATCCTGGGAATTTCTTAAAAGCTATCTAATTAGGAATTGAAGCTACTAAATAAATCTTGACAAAGAAAAGAAAGGGGAGAAAGTTTTTTTAAATTTTAAATCTCAAAAAATCTCACTCAGAAACATCATTTGAAGATATAGAAAGCAGAGATACTGTAAAAAGAGTTATTCAATGAACAACTCTCAAAGTTTTGGTTTAAAACAAGAAATCAATCTTTGATATTAGGTGTGTAGGAAGTCATTACAAAATTTGATATACAGACAGATAATTTTAAAGATGAATGTAAAAACCAAAGAGACACTCTTTAAGTAATTTGATAAAAAACAAGGACTTTGAATAACTAGTATAAAGGAATCTTTAAATAACCATGAAGGAAGAATATCAGATGGTGACTCATGCACAGACCCTGGGATTCAGCAAACTTCCTTGCAGTAATAGCTTATTCCTGCATGGAAGGGACTGTTCCCACGCAGCATGGCAGCGCGCCATGCATATGTATGAAGGAGTGCTGCAGTGCTCTAAAACAGACATGGATCTGTGTGCGAGTAGAGGGGACATGTCTGAGAGCAGTGCTCTCACAATACAAATGCCCCCTGCACTCCAGAATTGCTGTTCGGCAATTGAAAATGAGAGAGGATACCTCTCAACCCTGTAGAGCACAAACACTGGCCAAAATTGAAAATGTTGGGTGGACAAATGGAGACACATTTTAAATATAGCTCTTACAACCAGAAAGTTGATAGAATAACAGGTTTCACCTTAGCTTGAATTTTCAAAGGCTGTGCAGACTTAAACTCAACTGTTCATCATATACACATCTGAAAATTCACGCTAATGCCATACCTGTTATACCATTAAAATGAAACAAAATTAAGCCACATATATTTTTATTCTTTTTTTTTTCAGGCCGCAATAATGTTTAAGCATAGCATAGCTTAAATATCTGAAGGAGTTAAATAGGAAAATATGAGCTAAACAAGTAATCTAAATAGTGTAGCAGTTAGAGCTGTAGCTTTGCATTCACTGTTCAAGCCCCAATGAAGTCTTTTCACTTTTATATGTGAAAGAAGTTGTAAAAGTAATATGTTGTAATAAATGAGGTAGTAAATAATATTTATCGCCCAGGGTAGTGTAGCAGAACCAAATATAACGTGTCAGTCCAGAAAAGATGTGAAACCCCCATATAAACACAAGTGCCCCATACAGTGTAGTAACACAGGAATAAATGTAATGAAAGCACCTAGGGGGATGTCAGGGAAGGTAAACAAATTATAATATGTCAGGAATGATGAATCAATCCCATACAGCTGATAGTCTATAAAATAAAACTTAAGCAATGCAAAGCATTGCACAGCTATGCATACCAGGTGTAAGCATTGCTTAAATATTAAGCTAAGCAATGAGTAGCCCAGCTAAGCAGATTTGCTCATTGATAAGCAGTGCTGACCCTGCCCCTTTAAGCACTGCCATCCTTAGCTAAGCAGGTTTGCCTGTAGCTTAGCTCAGCTCAGCATATTCAAAACCATCCAATCATGGCAAAGTGGATGTAATTGGCCATATTTAAACCTCGCAGGTGGGAATACAGCTCATAACCAGTTGTAGCTCCCCACTGCAGGCCGTATGGCTGGTATTGGAGAGGTTATGCACTTTTGGGTGCAGCACTGGGGCATACAGGAGTCCAAGGTCATGGTAGGACCCCTTGTTACAAACCATGACGTGAGACTGCTGCAGGACCAGTACCAGGGTTCCCAATATAAAGCGGAGGCCTGGGAAAGTCTTGCCTGCAATCTCACCAGTACCACTGGCATCCCTTGGACTGGTAAGCAGGTCCGGCACCATTATGCCGACTTGAAGTGGAGGAAGAGGGAGCTCTTGCATCAGTGGGTCCAAGAAGTATGGCAGAGGGGTGATGTCCCAGGCATATGTAAGTATTCATATCAATAACTGTTTACCAAAGTTCAGCCTGTGCATGTGATGGATAAGTATGCATAGATGTTTCTCGATCTTCTTTACAGCTCCAGCTGTGTGAGCTGTGAACCAGGAAACCCATGCCAGCAGGTTGCAAAGGCTGAGATGCGAGGCTGGTGAGTAACAATCTAGTTTGTAGTATTCATACCAAATAAATATAAAGGAGTAGAATGTCACCTGGCAGTATTAAAAATGGGTACGGTTTGTACTGAATAAACCAGACAATATTACAGTAATAGTGTCATATAGGTTTTTATATAAATAAAACTGTAACTGCCTGTCAATAAAATTCAAAAGCCCGGATTGGTTGTGTTTACTCTGGTATTGCATGAATTGAAAAGTATACAGGTCATGCACAGCAACTATAGCTCTGAAAGCATTACACAATCAAGTATCATCTGACAAAGATAGTGCCTCTGTAAGACACGGGATTAACTAATATGAAATGTTTCATGCACCAAGATCTGATATCTGAATAGTAATATTGTATTAACCACTGTTTTCCACACTGTGCTATCTCAAAAGGTATGTATAGGAATGTATGAATAAGAATGTTATAATTACAAGGTCAGATTGTACAACCAAGAGAGAATTACACAGAAAACATTCAAGGAAGTGACAGCAGTTTCTCAATAACTTGTTCTGAGTAAACACAAACTTGTTGTATTTTTAGCAGAAACGCCACAGTTCGAATCCTGGGAGTGGTAGTAAGCTATATGCATAATTTCAAATAGGATTTTGTGAATATGTATAGAAAAAGTTAGGCAGTGTTAACATAAATTTCCTCCACAGGTCTTCCAGGTAAGAGAAGGTATAAAGTAGCTATAAGAAGGCTGTAATTATACACTGTGTACAAACATACCACTGCCCAACCCAAGGCCATAGGTTGTTGTAATAATACATGTAGAGTAATGATTAGAGCAGTGATCATTAAAGCTGTGGCCACTGCAAGAACCTACATTTGTTAACTGACATCTCTCTCTCTCCCCCACCTTATCTTCACCAATAATCTAAACACATAAATGAATGGGTATGTTTTCCACCAAACCTATTGTTGGGACATGTGTCCTATTGTTCAACAAATGCTGAAATGTATTCCAGTTAATGTTCCCTGTTCAAATACTATCATTAGTGGCCTGTTGCTAGCAATATAACCTGCATGACAGTGTAATGCCCACTGTGGTTCCATATATGCATGTGCTCTGTTTGCTATACAAATTATCCAAATCTGTTGCTTTGGGTGAATGGGAATACTCATGCACGCTGTTATTGTGAGAGTAAAGAACAGGTTAAATGGATTTATCTGGATTTTTCTGAAAATGTGAAATAAATGTTCTGCATTTCAGTATGAAGAGTGCATTCAACTTGAACTCAATTACCTAACTTGGCAAAACATATAGCTTGGCATTCATTGTTAATAAGAGTCAGAAGTAAAATATTTTATCTCTTATAAACTATGCAGCTTTGTAAAATTATTATCTGCAAGCAGGTCAAGATGAAATATTGTATGCAGCTGTGTCTCATCAATATGATATGCAAGATAGGCCAAGGATAAAAAGAGTTATTCTTCAGGAACAGAATGTTTAAAATATGGAAAACAAACTGTCATTAGACCAGCTTCAAGGGAAAGACTTATTATTCTGGCAAATTCTCTAAACTGCTGATGCAGGCAGAAAAGACACTATAAAGACTGAGACTTTTTCTTTTGTATCAGAGACTTTGATTATTCTATTCTTGCAGACCTAAAACTGTAAGCTGAAGTATGTTTTTGATGTATATACCTTTAAATGTTAGGCTAGATGTAAACCTCGTGTGCAGTAAATGAATGCCGTAATAGCAGAACTGTCTCAGTGTCTTCATTGAGTAA